>NC_036866.1:42531338-42556044 GCF_002910315.2 Salvelinus sp. IW2-2015
TTTTGTGAATCTCCTTTGGCTGGAAAAATTGGCTGTGTTATTCTGTGATAGGCACTCACCTAACATCATTTCGTGGTTGCTTTCGTCGTAAAGCCTTTTTGAAATCGGACACTGGTGTGGATTTACAACAAGTGTATCTTTAAATATTGTGTAAATATACATGTATGTGTGGGAATTTTAATATGGGATTTCTTGTTGTTTGATTTGGCGCCTGCAGTTTCACTGGCTGTTGAAGAGGTGGGATGCTACGTCTCACGTACCCTGAGAGGTAAACTCACCCCCAAAACATCTGGGTCAGATGGTTTAACCTTTCTTCTTTAAGGTTGCTGCCTATCATCGCAAAGCCAATCTCCAACCTTTTAACCGGTCTCTCCTTCTGGGGAGGTTCCATTGCTTGAGAGCAGCCACAGTTCATCCTTTATTTAAAAGGGGGAGATCAAGCTGATCTAACTGTTACAGGCCAATTTCCTATTTTGCCCTGCTTATCAAAAGTGGTGTAAAAACTTGTCAATAATCAACTGACTGGTTTGATGTCCTATAGTATTCTCTCGGGTATGCAATCTGGTTTCCGCTCAGGTTATGGATGTGTCACTGCAACCTTAAAAAGGTCTCAATGTCACCATTGCCCTTGATTCTAAGCAATATTGTGCTGCTATTTTATTGACCTGGCCAAAGCTTTTGATATGGTAGACCATCATTTTTGTGGGCCGGCTAAGGAGCATTGGTGTCTCGAGGGGTCTTTGGCCTGGTTACTACCTACCTCTCAAAGTAGTGCAGTGTATAAAGTCAGAGAATCTGCCTGTCTCAGCCACTGCCTGTCACCAAGGGAGTACCCCAAGGCTCAATCCAGGCCCACGTTCTTCTCATTTACATCAACAACATAGCTTGGCAGTAGGAAGCTCTCTCATCCATTTATAATGCAGATGGCACAGTCTTATACTCAGCCGGTCCTCCCCGGATTTTGTGTTAAATGCTCTTACAGCAAAGCTTTCTTAGTGTCCACAAGCTTTCGCCACCCCTTAACCTTGTTCTGAACACCTCAAAACAAAGTTCATGTGGTTTGGTGAGAAGAACGCCCTCTTTCCCACAGGTGTTATTACTACTCTGAGGGTTTTAGAGCTTAAGGTAGTCACGCATACAAGTACTTGGACGTATGGCTAGATGGTGCTTGTCCCTTCAGCACAATATCAAAGCTGCAGGCTAAAGTTAAAATCTAGACTTGGTTTCCTCTATCGTATCGCTCCTCTTTACCCAGCTGCCAAACTAACCCTGATTCAGATGACCATCCTACACCATGCTAGATTACGGAGACGTAATTTATAGATCGACAGGTAAGGGTGCCTCTCGAGGCTAGATGGTCTTTACCATCGGCCATCAGATTTGCCCCCATGCTTCTTATAGGACACATCACTGCAACTCTATACTCCTCTGTAAACTGGTCATCTCTGTATACCGTCGCAAGACTACTGGTTGATGCTTATTTATAAACCCCTCTTAGGCCTCACTCCCCCTATCTGAGATATCTACTGCAGCCTCAATCTCCACATAAACAACCGTTCTGCCAGTCACATTCTGTTAAAAGGTCCCAAACGCACACATCCCTGGGCGCTCCTCTTTTCAGTTCGCTGCAGCTGGCGACTGGAACGAGCTCCAACAAACACTCAATCTCTTCATTTAAAGACTCAACTCATGGACATCTTAGTGACAGTTTGGGCTGCTTGTGTGATGTAATTGTGTCTCTACCTTCTTGACTTGGTGCTGTTGACTGTGCCCAATAATGTTTGGACCATGTTTTGTGCTGCTACAAGTTGTGTTGCTACCATGCTTTGTTGTTATGTGTTGCTGCCTTATGTTGTTCGTCTTAGGTCTTGCTTTATGTAGTGTTGTGTTCTCTTGTTGTGATGTGTGTTTTGTCTTATATTTATATTGTATTTTTTTTAAATCCCAGCCCCGTCCCCAGCAGGCCTTTTTGGTGCGCATTGTAAATAAGAATTTGTCTTACTGACTCAATTAAAAAAGGGTTCAATTAAATTTAAAAAACAAGGCTCACCTCTCTTTCAGAGCTGATAGTTAAGAAAACTAGAGAGAGCTACATGTGTGAGTGTTTAGCTAGATGCTAAGAGAGAAGGCTCTGTATGTGTGAGTGTTAGCTAGATGCTAAGAGAGAAGGCTCTGTATGTGTGAGTGTTAGCTAGATGCTAAGAGAGAAGGCTGGTAGTGTGAGTGTTAGCTAGATGTAAGAGAGAAGGCTCTGTGCGTGTGAGTGTTAGCTAGATGCTAAGAGAGAAGGCTCTGTGCGTGTGAGTGTTAGCTAGATGCTAAGAGAGAAGGCTCTGTGCGTGTGAGTGTTAGCTAGATGCTAAGAGAGAAGGCTCTGTGCGTGTGAGTGTTAGCTAGATTGCTAAGAGAGAAGGCTCTGTGCGTGTGAGTGTTAGCTAGATGCTAAGAGAGAAGGCTCTGTGCGTGTGAGTGTTAGCTAGATGCTAAGAGAGAAGCTGTGCGTGTGAGTGTAGCTGATGCTAAGAGAGAAGGCTCTGTGCGTGTGAGTGTTAGCTAGATGCAAGAGAAAGGCTCTGTATGTGTGTTTCAAGGTGCTGAGGATTATGTGTCATAACATCTCCAGGGAGAAATATCCTACAGCTTACTACCTAAAGTGCGAGTTGTGATCCCCTGCTCCTGGCTTTGGTCAACAACACGCATCCTAAAACATAGGCCACACACAAAAGCTCACGTTGAAACTTCATTGAACTCTCCTGGGTGGGGTGGATGACAAAGTTTGCTGCTATGCGTACCTGCAAAAAAAGGAACACACATTTCAAACACAAATGTCAGAAATGCAAGGGTAGCTTAGTACAACACAAATCTCTTAGATCAGTGAGTCACACAGACAAACGTTTTCCTAAACTTTGAGATTCAGGTATGGAGACTGGTGAGGTCAGCAACATAAACATCAGGACCAGCACGAGGGATAGGGATAACATTGGTTAGATATGTTTTCAACCATTTATGGTCAACTTTCCTCTCCCTGTCTTTTCTGTTATTGAGGCTAAATCATGAAGGACGAATAGAGTAGTTTCACTACCAAATATTCTCACTTCTCAGCCACTGTACACCCAGAGAGTTGCCCTTCTTTCATAAGGTCGGCGCCTCCAGCATCTGTCTGCCCGCCGCTACTCAGTTGCCCACACAACACTTCCTGTTTGGAGGTGATATGTGAAACTGACAGCGAGGGGCGGGCAGCCCTCCCTGCGATGGCTCATGGACATATAAGGGCATGAAATGTGCTGAGAAGCCTAGTGGTGAAGTACACCCTCCGCTCTCTCTGCCAGTCGTAGGCGCTTTTGGCATGTGGCTTCACTGGTTTGGGGCTAGTCCATCATACCCGCCCCCACCCCCTGGACTGACAAGCTGGGAAAGGGAGCTGTGGTGTGTGTGTGTCGCGCGTGTGATTCGCTCTCTCCCTTGGGTCCTCATCAGTGGTGTGGTATGAGAAGCTTTGGTGCACGGCACGAGCTGCAGACCGAGTCTAATGAGTGATGATACGGTGTGAACCAAGAGAGGTCCTCAGGGACTCTTACGTGTGTGTGTTGCTCTGGAAAGAGAGTATGTGCATTGCTGAATCCCTGCGGAGGAACCATTGGGATCAGACTCCCTTATTATGCTTAGAGAGATGTAACAAACTTTACTTGAAACACTGCTGGGCCACTACGGGGGCTATCTGTTATTGCTCCATTTACGCTCAACTCTGCTCTTGGCTAGCATTGTGAGATGCTGTGCGGTTCCATTTCGTTTGCTCCCTCTTGGGTCGGGTGCGTTCGTAAAAGAGAATATGTTGTCTTAAAAAAAGAAGTGTTACCCTTAAACAACCCCATCATATCGTTACGATATAGAAGTACCCAGGGCGGTGGTAGGGTGACGCAACAACACATCTGTTGGGCGTGATAAAAGGCATGATGCGCTTTCATTGCGACTATTGGGGTGATTCTCATGACAATTTGTACCATGTCAGTAGTTAGTTCCAAACCTTGGTCCGTGAAGCAATGGAGGTGGAAACATCATTCTTGGGGATGCTTTTCTGCAAAGGGACGGACGACTGCACCGTATGAGGGGAGGATGGATGGGGCCCATGTATCGGAGATCTTGGCCACAACCTCCTTCCCAGTAAAGAGCATTGAAGATGGGTCGTGCTGGGTCTTCAGCATGACAACAACCGAAACACACAGCAGGCACTAAGGAGTGGCTCCGTAAGAAGCATCTCAAGGTCCTGAAGTGGCTAGCCAGTCTCCAGACTGAACCCATAGAAAATCTTTGGAGGGAGCTGAAGTCCGTATTGCCACGCAGCCCGAAACCTGAAGGATCTGGAGAAGGTCTGTATGGAGTGGGCCAAAATTCCTGCTGCAGTGTGTGCAAACCTGGACAAGAACTACAGGAAACATATGATTCTGTAATTGCAAACAAAGGTTTCTGCAACCAAATATTAAGTTCTGCTTTTCTGATGTGTGAAATTATTTATGTCATGCAATAAAATGCAAATTAATTACTTAAATCAATACAATGTGATTTTCTGGATTTTTGTTTTAGATCCCGTCTTCATAGTTGAAGTGTAACCTATGATAAAAATTACAGGACCTCTACATGCTTTGTAAGTAGGAAAACCTGCAAAAAAAAATCGGCAGTGTATTAAATACTTCTTCTCCCACTGTTACATATACATATCTATATATATTTTTTTTTTGTAATACATTTGCAAAATGTCTAAACCTATTTTTGCTTCGTCATTATGGGATATTTTTGTGAGATTGAGGGGGAAAAAATGTAATCCCCCATGTTAGATAATAGGCTGTACGTAACAAAAATGGGAAAAAATTCAAGGGGTCTGATTACTTTCCAAATGCACTCATATACATTTCTGCCAAGACGCGCTTTTAAATGGATAGTTGTTGGACCAATGACTGGAGTTATATGGGAACACCTAGCATGTCATTGCATCTCACTTGCCACCACAAAACACTGAATATCATAATCACTTGGCTATCTTTATTCTTTAAACAGTGACACCTCTGTGCAGAGCGCAAATAAAGACCGAATGGCACTTCATTAACTCTTTATTGGCCATGGCCTTGTGACAGCTGTGAGTATTTTATGACACGAGACAATGCAGCGATTCTTCAGCACGTGGAGAGCTTTGGTCTTGACAGACGACACACACAGACAATTATTGTTCTGCAACTTTATCTGTGCCTCTGACTAACTGGCTGTTTGGCGTGAGAGAGCTTGAGCTGTCGTGTCCGCAGAAGAAACCACTTACGGCGCTAGGTTTGAATCACACCCAGGTGGGCGGGCACACACACACACACTTAGGTCATTTCACAGGAACACTGAGAACAGGGATGCTGACAGCGGATCGTAGGACAGACAGCGGATCGTAGGACAGGCAGCGGATCGTAGGACAGACAGCGGATCGTAGGACAAACTCAAGAGGAAAATTGTTTGACACTTTCCTCAACTCCCAACAAAGGGCGTAACCTTTTTGTTTACATTTTGGGCACAACTTAGACAGCCACTCTACTCGCTACAATCTTATAAAGAGCAATTCTACCATAACAGAGTGATTTTTCACTTTAAAAATGTACGGCAAACAAAATGAATGATTGCAAAGTTAAACAAACCATACAACTCTATGCACAAGGACAACTTTTACCAATTTCCACAGAATATATTACAAAAACACATTTACTTAAAGATCAGTGCAGTTTGGTAACTTTGCAATCCTTGTTTCACATTTTAAAGTGAAAAATCTCAGCATCACTGTTACCGTGGAATTGACCTAAAACATACTTAGGCCTAGACAATAACACAAAACACATACACTGTACGAACAAAGTCATGTGCACACATACACAACGAGCACACAAAGACCCCCTGCGGGAGCCTAGTCTTTGTGGTCACCAGCTGGGCTTTCTGTTCTCTGTCCTCCAATGATAATGTGTTGTTTGTTTCCCCACATCCACACTCCCAGTAGCATCTATTATCCCAAAAGACACACATCTCCAGTGGAACTAACCCTAATCCCAGAATCACACCACTTATCGGGACACTCCAGAACCCTAAACCAAGAGAGGGAGGAGGAATGGGAGAGGGGGTGGTATAATCTGACCTGCAGGAATCCTATAGAGGAAGACGGTAGAAGACGGCGCCAACTCTATTCTCTAGGAGGCTGAATCCTCTTTCCTGGCACCTCTCCATCCATCCCCATATTTGTAATAGSACTAGGCCTTTATGAATAGGCACCTTGAACAGAACTAGAAGAACTAGCAAAACAGTACACATGTAGAGTCTGCATATGGTCTTCTGTCCCGTCACATCCATTGACGCGATGGGGAGAATAGATTCCCCATCCACTGCCAACCAAGTTTCTCTCCACAACGTACCTGCAAGTAACTGGACCAGAACCTCTAAAATAAATTGGGCAAAAGGACAAAACCACCAAAATGTCTAGTACCTTTTGAGCTGTTTATCGACCACTTCAGACTCTCATCTGTCATTCTTACGCTGTGCGCCATCGTGCGCAAATTGACTTTGTCCCCCCGCACCAAACACGATACACAGGTTAAAATATCAYAACAAACMCTGAACCAATTATATTAATTTGGGGACAGGTCGAAAAGCATTAAACATTTATGGCAATTTAGCTAGCTTGCAGTTGCTAGCTAATTTGTCCTATTTAGCTAGCTTGCTTTGTCCTGGGATATAAACGCYGCTTTGTTATTTTTACCTGAAATGCACAAGGTCCTCTACTCCGACAATTAATCCACACATAAAACGGTCAACCGAATAGTTTCTAGTTATCACTCCTCCTTCCAGGCTTTTTCTTCTTTGGCATCTAACTAAGTTTCATCCAACTTCCATATTTATGACGATGACCGACCGAACTCAGTTCATCTTTCAATCACCCACGTGGGTATAACCAATGAGGAGATGGCACATGGGAATCTGCCTCTATAAACGAGGAGGAGATGGGAGAGGCAGGATTTGCACCGTGTTCAGCATCACAAATAGAACTGACTTCTATTTTAGCGCTTGGAAACGCTCGTTGAGCAGGGTGGGTGCAATAATTGAATAACATGTTTGTTTAAATTTATTTTGCAACGCGAGTGGTCAGCATGTTACCCAATTCCTCAGCTTTTGGCACAACTTGAGACCACTGCTCTTCTAGRCCTTGATCTTGTTTCTTTGACAAATGCAGTTAGTGTTTCACCTACTAATACTACTGCCTATCTAAACAAATTCAAACTTATGCTAGCTTATTCTTGTTTCAACWGAATGTTATTGGTGTTTGCAGCCTTGAATGTTGCTTTGGACCAGGGGGCTAAAGCACCTTGCTGCGAAGACATGCAGAGGAAACACAGCAAACAGATTATTAAACACCGGTTGAATTAATTGATATTTTATACTTCCACCCCAGAGTCCTACTTTAGCAGGCCCAGACTATATGGGTCTTCTGTAAAAAACTAGGGGTACCAGTGAGGATTTCCTACACTGGCCAGCGTGTTACAGTTAAGTAATTGAAAATAAATCTGCTTTAAAAATTAAAAATAAATTTAAAATGTCATTACATTAATAAATAAGGGGGGGGGGGTCGTCAATGCTATACTTAAAAGTCACATGTTCATTTAAAACCTGTTTAACTCTTTATCATGGTTGGTGTCTTGATGGATTTATCCAAGATTGCGTGACAAAGAGCATCCTGCACCATCGAGAGCATCCTGACCGGTTGCATCACCAGCTGGTATGGCCACTGCTTGGCATCCGACCGTAAGGCGCTACAGAAGGTTGTGCGTACGGCCCAGTACGTCACTGGGGCCAAGCTTCCTACCATCCAGGACCTATATACTAGGCATGTCAGAGGAAGACCACAAAAAAATTGTCAAAGCCTCCAATCACAGACTGTTCACTCCAGTACCGCACAGCAAGCGGTACCGGAGCACCAAGTCGAGGTCCGAAAGGCTCCTTAACAGCTTTTACCCCCAAGCCATAAAACTCTTGAACAAATAATAATAAAATGGCCACCCGGACTATTTACACTGACCCCCCTTTGTTTTTACACTGCTGCTACTCGCTGTTAATCATCTATGCATAGTCATCTTACCTACATGTACCAACTACACCCACTAATCTGTACCCCCAAACATTGACTCAGTACCAGTACCCCCTGTATATAGCTTCGTTATTGTTACTTTATTCAATTTTTCCCTTTAGTTTATTTAGTAAATATTTTCTTAACTCTATTTCTTGAACTGCATTGTTGGTTAAGGGCTTGTAAGTAAGCATTTCACTGTAAGGTTGTATTCTGCGCATGTGCCAAATAAAATTTGATTTAAAAAAAAAACATTACTTTTCTGTCCTTGCCTTTATGGCAGTGTAAGTTGTCTTTATATCATATTTAGCATTAATCAGTTCAATTAGACATTGAACTTGAAGCCTGTAAGAATCCTGGATCTAGCCGTCAGACAGTTTGTTGTACAGAGACCTCAGAAATGCAGTGTAACTACGTYACATTACGACTCCTATGTTATGGGGTGAAAACAGTTTTCATAGGCACATTCACCCAAAATAATTGATGCATTGCAAAACCAAATGCTTTTAACCGAAAGAGTCACCTTACCTTCATACTTAAAACCTAAATTGATACCGTCATTCACGTGGTTCTTCAATAATGATGCATAATAATTGTTGGGTGCGCATTTGGTGGCCAGCTGATTAGTTACGCCAAGATATTGTCACACATCATCATCTGATCCAGTAAGGAATTTTCTAAAATGACAGTCAAATGACAAACAGCTGTTGTGATTAAGCATGCGATGCAACATCCCAAGTGCTGGGGAAAAAGATGTTTGCGAGGAATGTCCAGAATATTTTGGTGTCTCATTCATTATGCCGGTGAAGACCGTGGTGCCTGGATCCACATTGGAGCTAATATCCCTAGCGAAATGATGTTGATCATTTGTTGTCGTCTGCTTGATGTACAGCAGGGTCTTGATGCTTTCTCTGTTAAATCTAACAAGGTATAGAGTTCATGTTTTTGTGTCTACTTCGCACAACTGTGTAGGATAGACTATTGCGCAACACCCATCGCTATTCCTATTAATTATTCTGTATATAAATGACAAGTTACATAATATTGTGAGTAAGCCCACTAGGTTATCTGGTAATGAATTAACATGAAAAATACAGTTTGTTTTCCATATTAGACTTGCAATTTTAAACAATACAAGGGGCTTGAAGTAGGCTACCTGAACTTGAATTTGGAGCTCAGAAATTCCAATAATGGAATAGGCCTAGCTTAAAATGTAAATATCCTCAATTTGGGGCTTGAAAAGATACTGTAATTTTTGTAGACAATTTATAAGTTCTCCTGCTCCCTTATAATTATTTGTGATTACATTTTATATCGGTTTTTCTGAGAGATGTGACCACTTTTGTTTGTTTCCCGCTGTTTCAGTTGAAGGGTATTGCACTACTCTGTTCGAAAAATCACATGCAGTTATTATGAGGGTAACAAAATCTAATGTTGGCTTCCACTTGGCTTTCCATACAAATCCTTCCTTTAAAAACAAACGTGGTTTGTGGTCACTTTCATTATAAAAAACAGCAATGGGGAAACAGACTACAGAAAAATCGGGAGGGTGGGGGGGTTCCATATTAGGTCCTATATGTACAATTATAAAAAAATATATAATTGTATAACATTGAGGTCCTTAAATTACAATTAAGTSCTTTAAAACGTCCCTGAAAGTCTTTGAATGTGACTTGCCAAWGTCTGTACGAACCCTGCTTAAAAGGATGCATAGTCCTACGCCTATGGTGTAGTATAGTTGGAGTTATGAGCCATTTAGCATATATTCATTTTTATTCCTCCAAGTACACTTGTGGAAATGCATGAAAAGCTTTTTTATTTTTGTTTCAAKCCATTTTGAAATGTTTATACCAATGTCACACATTGGCCCCATTATTTATAGAAAGACTCATATGTAGAGCTGTTTGTAGACAGAATAGCACCACCGGGGCCATTTCCTCTACATCCAAATCTATGACCGCAGGGCAGACATGCACAGAAAAGAGAAGCGTTCCTTCTTTGGCCATGCATTCTTCACAAAAACACACAGGAGAAGTAGGTGTCACAGAGGTCAGGGTGCTGCTAAACAGTTTAGCTTCCTCTACTGTCCCAGTCCCCACACAGGGCTCGAAACAGTGATCCTCTGCTTCACAGCATACACATGACCACGATGGTTGACAACGTGTAAACCGATTGAGCCATACAAAAAGGCACCGATTGGGTGGCTCCAGCCGCAACATTTCAAGCTAGCTGTGGAGTGAGTTTACAGCACGTTCATAAATCTGTTACACTAACCCCTCATAAAATCGATACAAAGCAAGCTACCCCGGGCGTTCAGCTAAACCCAACTGTCGATACGGTCCACGGGCACTACTGTAAAATACTTAAGTAAAAATACTTAAGTACTTTTGCTACACTACATTCCTAAAGAAAATAATGTACAGTCGTGGCCAAAAGTTTTGAGAATGACAAATAGTAATTTTCAAAGTCTGCTGCCTCAGTTTGTATGATGGCAATATACATCTACTCCAGAATGTTATGAAGGGTGATCAGATGAATTGCAATTAATTGCCAAGTCCCTCTTTGCCATGCAAATTAACTGAATCCCCCAAAAAACATTTCCACTGCATTTCAGCCCTGCCACAAAAGGACCAGCTGACATCATGTCAGTGATTCTCTCGTTAACACAGGTGTGAATGTTGACGAGGACAAGGCTGGAGATCATCAGAATGCATGATTGATATTTTGATGTGCTACCTGTCAAAATTGGATCCAGAAGAATCAAATATTTTTGGCTCTTCAGACAAATTTGCCAACATTTGTGCTTATTGGCCTATTTAGGCTATATTATTCACCACCTGAGGAAGTAGGAACTCAAAACACTTATCTAGATTGCTAACTAAATATATGATGTAGGCTGGKCTACAACATCCTACAAAAACTTTACAGCTGCAGGCATAGGCTACTTGATGTAGGCCTATTCAATGCAAATTGCACAGTCTGCTCCGTGGGCGCATCAAAACCATACAACAGACTAATGTAAACTTGTGCTATGAACTTCATATTAACCCATAAGCGTCTACGGTCTGTCTAAGCCGGGGGAGGGTTCCAAGGATTCTTCAGCCATTTGATTTTGAATTTTAAAAAGATCCCTTAAAGTATAATTTTTCTTCAATTTTTTATTTATTTTGGGCCTTTCTGCTATTAGCCCATACAATCACACCGAATAGCAGATTCACTACATGGAACAGATAGTCCCCCCCCGCCAAAAGAAAATCAAAAGGAAGTTTGTCCTGAAGTGTCTGTCCTATATCTGAGATACAAAAGATCAGGAAACAGGGATCAGTTAATACAGGTATAAAAAACAATTTAAACCTGTATTAACACCTTAATTTTGGCACTAAACAGTGTCCATATTCAGAAAGTATCCTTTGACTTTTACATTTTGTTACATTAGTCGTATTCTAAAATGGAATAAATACAACCTCAATCTACACACAACACCCCATAATGACAAWGCAAAAACTGGTTTTTAGAACATTTTACAAACGTATGTATTAAAATTTAACAAAAAAATATATAAAGATTATTCACATAAGTATTCAGACCCTTTACTCAGTACTTTGTTGAAGCACCTTTGGGAGCGATTACAGCTTCAAGTCTTATTGGTATGACACTACAAGCTTGGCACACCTGTATTTGAGGAGTTTCTCCCATTCTTCTCTGCAGATCATCTCAAGCTCTGTCAGGTTGGATGGGGAGCATCACTGCACAGCCTTTTGGCAAACTCCAAGCTGGCTGTCATGTGCCTTTTACTGAGGAGTYGCTTCCGTCTGGTAGAGTGGCCAGAAAGGCCTGATTTGTGGAGTGCTGCAGAGATGGTTGTCGTTATGGAAGGTGCTCCCATCTCCACAGAGGAACTCTGGAGCACCGTCAGAGTGACCATTGGGTTCTTGGTCACCTCCTCCCTGACCAAGGCCCTTCTCCCCCGATTGCGCAGTTTGACTGGGTGTCCAACTCTAGGAAGTCTTGGTGGTTCCAAACTTCTTCCATTTAAGAATGATTGAGGCCACTGTTCTTGGGGACCTTCAATGCCGCAGAAATGTTTTGGTACCCTTCCCAAGATCTGTGACTTGACACAATCCTGTCTCGGATCTCTATGGACAATTCCTTCGACATCATGGCTTGGTTTTTTGCTCAGACATGCACTGTCAACTATTGGACCCTTATATAGACAAGTGTGTACCTTTCCAAATCATGTCCAATCAATTGAATTTTCCACAGGTGTTGCCTCACCTCTTACCGAAGCATTTTGCGTCCGTCGTCAAATTTCTATGGTTTTTGTACACAGCGTTCTTGTTTATTGTTCTAAAACCATTATTTGGTCAGGTAATAGCCTGTGCATTATGTTTGATTCCTGCTATGAAAGTATCTGTCTGTTCCTGTTTCACTGTCAGCTGATGTGTGACCGAGCCACTCTCACCCTCCATTGTGCACAAGGGGGAGAGAGTGCATTCTGAAAGATCAACAAGCATATGACCCTTGCTCAAATGCAATGGGAGAAAAACATGCAGTTCACTGCTGTTCTAGTTACAGAGAGAGGAAGTCGCAGCTCTCTGTATGTATTTCTCACTTCTTAAAACCCCCTAAGGTTGATATCCACCGCAATTGAATTAGCATAAATACAAAAATACCCATAACAATGTCAGTTTAAGCTAGAGAGATGTTGTTGTTTTTTTCGTTGGATTCATCTCAGTCCACCAGAGCATGTGAGCGGAGTTTGAGCAGTTGGAAAACCCTGCTCATGAGTGGTGCTTCCTCCTCTGCCACTCCTCTCTGGCACTCCAATGTCCGTTCCTACTGCTCTGCTAAAATCGCTCTGTGCTCAAAGGGGGAAAAAACAGTTAACCAACACCCAGCTGTTTTTTGTTTGACTACCCGGACCTACCATTTTGGTTTTATAGTATTGAAATCAACACGTATGAATTTGAATAAAAGTATTTGAATTAACGTGAAAAGGTGAATGTAAGAAGCGCATGTTTCGAACAGGCTACATGTCATATTAAACGTAAAGCATATAACACTCTAATTGGTCAGGAGCAGACAGGGAGCCTAAGAAGGAATAAACATGAATTATTTAAACTATATTCTTTCAGGCTATAGCCTCACAAAGAAATGCATTGAAGCATTTGCTTGTGTGACACAATAGGCTGGTAGGGACATAAAGCACTCATCTTTTAAACAACATTTCGTTGTATTAAATCATTATAGTCTCTAAATTGGCGCCTATAGGCTGTGACTTATTACAAATGAAACGAAAAATGACTTGATGCCTTTTTTGTATTCTTTTTTTAGAAAACACGGGTTTGGCACTCTGTGGCTTCAGGTTAACGCGATGGTGCCTGGAGAGGCAGGGCCAGCAGCGGAGAATACGCTCTCCGCACATGCAGAGCCACTGGGGAGGCTAAACACCCTTTTGGCCATTCTTGCCAGGCTGGGCAGAGTTTTATTTTTTCTATTTTTTATTATTTTTATATATAGATAGGGTCTAAATGTTTTTTTGGCAAAATAACCCAATCAAAACGTAAAACTCCCTTGAAGACGTGGGAATGTTCCAGGCCTATTGGGCCCAAATTAATGGCCTATTTGTATAGATAATAAAACAAAAATGAACAATGTTGAGAGATCAGATTTTTTGTTTGCAAATACTTTGCTAAAATGACACACTTAGTTTATTACCCACCTCGTTTCTTTCTTTTCGCATGTGCACGTAGTGTGTACACCATCATGCTTTCGGGATATGTCTTTGCAGATTACACAAATGATTTTTAGTTGTGGACAGACACTACATCACTACACTCCCTCTATTGGCCCTCATCTTTATAAGTCACCTTGATTTAGCACCTGTGTGTTTTATCAGTGTCTTTAGTGAACTCCGTGACAGTAACTAAAGCAAGGGTCGATAGCGGCACACAAGTTGACTACAAATGCATGCTGGGCCCGGGCATGGCCCTGAGCTCGTGAAGTGAGTGCTACTGGGGCGAAATTGGAGCGGGCGAGAAGGTTGACGCCGCAGCCTTTGGGAATCTCGCGCCGCGTTCCAGTCAGATTGGGCACGCTCAGTCCTCGCTCTGCAGTCCACTTATGTTGCATCTCAATCAATCAAATGTGTTATATAAAAGCCCTTTTTACATCAGCCGATGTCACAAAGTGCTATACAGAAACCCAGCCTAAAACCCCAACAGCAAGCATTGCAGATGTAGAAGCACGGTGGCTAGGAAAAACTCCCTAGAAAGACAGAACCTAGAGAGGACACAGGGCTCTGAGGGGTGGCCAGTCCTCTTCTGGCTGTGCCGGGTGGAGATTATAACAGTACATGGCCAGATGTTCAAATGTTCATAGATGACCAGCAGGGTCAAATAATAATAATCACAGTGGTTGTAGAGGATGCAACAGGTCAGCACCTCAGGAGTAAATGTCAGTTGGCTTTTCATAGCCGATCATTCAGAGTTAGAAAACAGCAGGTGAGAGTGAGTCAAAAACAGCAGGTCCTGGACAAGGTAGCACGTCCGGTGAACAGGTCAGGGTTCCACAGGCAGAACAGTTGAACCTGGAGCAGCAGCACGACCAGGTGGACTGGGGACAACAAGGAGTCATCAGGCCAGACATGGTCCTAGGGCTAAGGTCCTGAGAGAGCGCATACTTAAATTTACACAGGACACCGGATAAGACAGGAGAAATTCTCCAGATATAACAGACTGACCCTAGCCCGACACAAAACTATTACAGCATAAATACTGGAGGCTGAGACAGGAGGGTCGGGAGACACTGTGGCCCCGTCGGCGACACCCCCGGAGCAGAGCCAACCAGGCAGGATATAACCCACCCACTTTGCCAAAGCACAGCCCCCACACCACAGAAGAGGAATATCTTCAAACCACAACTTATTACCCTGAGAAAAAGGCCGAGTATAGCTCACTGACATCTTCCGCATGAACCCGAGGGGCGTGCCAACCCGGACAGGAAGATTACATCTGTGACTCAACCCACTTAAGTGACGCACCCTCCTAAAGGGTGGCATGGAAGAGCGCCAGTGACTCAGCCCCCGTAATAGGGTTTGAGGTAGAGAATCCCAGTGGAGAGAGGGGAACCGGCCAGGCAGAGGCAGCAAGGACAGTTCGTCACTTCAGTGCCTTTCCGTTCACATTCACACTCCTGGGCCAGACTACACTCAATCATAGGACCTTCTGAGAGGGTGAGTCCTCAATAAAGACTTAAAAGGTTGAGACCGAGCTCTATAGGAGAAAGCCCTGCCTCAGCTGTTTGCTTAGAAATTCTAGGGCCTGCATCTTGTGACCGTAGCTTACGTTTAGGTATGTACGGCAGCGACAAAATTGGAAAAATGGGTAGGAGCAAGGCCATGTAATGTTTTTTAGGTTAGCAGTAAAAACCTTGAAATCAGCATCTGCGGTGAAACGGTGGCAGCGCAAGAGAAGTGTTTGTCAGACCATGAGCTATCCGGAAAGTCTGTCTTCTCACAAAATCAATCTGTAACGGTCCCGAACTGTTTGGTCTACACACTAATATGTGACTCGTTTCAAGAAACTAGGCGTATGTCGCACGTCCACTACTTCACAGGAGAGGGATTTGAACGTAACATTAAATTTTTTATCAAATGTGTTGTTCCAGAAGGCATTTCTGGCAAAAAAAACATGTGAACTTTCATGTGCCTTTAATAACAAACTCACATGCCATCTGTAAATGGCAAGGGAAAAAGTCAGGAAGCTTCCTGCTAGCTATAATTGGCTGAGATAATGAATGGGCTGGACATGCTGAGAGATGAGTTCAGATTGGTTTGCCATGTAGCATGCTTCTGTCTATAACATTGAGCTGCTCAGTATGTGTAGGTAATCCTTTCTAATGCAGCTTTTTTGAACAATATCACAAAAAACTGCCCCAAAAAATGCTGTTTTGCATTGCTAGTTATAGCCTAATGTTAGCTAGCTAACATTGAACCTAGTTGGTTAGCTTTAAGCTACCTGCAGGTTCATGCATTGTAGTAACGTTATGAGTTGGGATTTTGGTTCATCGTTAGTTGGCTAAAACAAAGACTCCACTATGCAAGTAACCATTTCACTGTACGTTTACACCTTCTGTATCCTGTGCATGTGACAAATGCATTTGTGATGATATTTCATTATAGTGTGTTGTTTACCAGAGAATGTAATGTGAAAGAACACAATGAACCTGCACCAAAGTCAATTAGGATATAACGTTAGGCCAATGAGACGGTGTCCAAGTTCTAAAATTCTCCAGTAGCATGCCCTGCTTTTATTTCATAACACTCACAACCGTCAGTTATTTTCTGTTAATTAGCTCGCCATTAGTATTCATTATTACAGGAAAATAATTTAATTAGCTAAGTGTGTCAGCTATGATATAGTCATTGAACTAACAAGATAGAAATGAACCAAAACGTTGCTTGGTTTGCTAAATTTAAATATACTAAATTCATTTTTAACGGATGGGTTTATTGGTGTTAAAATACACCAGTTATACTATTTTGGACCACCAGGCTGCTGATGTCATGCAGCCTGTCGTTTTTTTGTGTTTTATACTTTTTCATAAGTACAAGTTTAATGTCGGACGACAATCGAATGTTCATGATGTCACGCGCGACAACTGTCTACAGACATGTCGATAGACGTAATATAAACCAGCCTTTAGTCTTGAATGTTTTGGTTGTTTTAGTACCCTACTCACTGTTTAGCACATGGCCTCACATGTGAATCCTTAAAGAGATGGGTGGGGCTAAGGCTTAAGAAGGTATGAACGATGCTGAATGGGTTATAGACAAAGAAGAGCTTCTCCAGTAGGTGAACCAAAAAAATATTCAAGGGCCATTTTCTCAAGATTGGGTTACAAGTTTATCAACTTTCAAAGAGAATTACTTTCGCCATTGTTCCTCAACTGTAGTGTATGATATACCATTTTCTAGCTCAGTCTCTATTTTTACCCGCAATATAAAATTAAAAAAACATTGGTCACAAATGAACCCTCCGTGAAAAGGTGAGACTCGAACAAACACATACAGTGCCAGTCAAAAGTTTGGACAACTACTCATTCAAGAGTTTTTCTTTATTTTAACATTTTCTCATTGTAGTTAATAGTGACGATTGTCAAAACTATGAAATAACACATATGGAATCATGTAGTAGAGGTCGAGCAGCATGGCTGATTAATTAGGGACGATTTCAAAGTTTTCATAAAAATCGTTATTTTGGCAATTTTAGACGCCGATTGCATTGCACTCCACAAGGAGACTGCGTGCAGTGCTGCAGGCTGACACCTGTTTACGCGAGTGCAGCAAGGAGCCAAGGTAGGTTGCTAGCTAGCATTAAACTTATCTCATAAAAAACAATGAATCTTACATAATCACTAGTTAACTACACATGGTCGATGATATTACTAATTTAACTAGCTTGTCCTGCGTTGCAAATAATCAATGTGGTGCCTGTTAATTTATCATTCAAATCACAGCCTACTTCGCCAAACGGGTGATGATTTAACGAGCGCGTTTTGCGATAAAAGCACTGTCGTTGCACCAATGTACCTAACCATAAACTTCAATGCCATTCTTAAAATCAATACACAAGTATATTTTTATAAACTTGCATATTTAGTTAAAAGAAATTCATGCTAGCAGGCAATATTAACTAGGGAAATTGTGTCACTTCTCTTGCCTTCTGTGCAAGCAGAGTCGGGGTATATGCAGCATTTTGGGCCGCCTGGCTCGTTGCAAACTGTGAAGACCATTTCTTCCTAACAAAGACCATAATTGATTTGCCAGATTTTTACATAATTATGACATAACATTGAAGGTTGTGCAATGTAACTGCAATATTTACACTTATGGATGCCACCCATTCGATAAAATACGGAACGGTTCCGTATTTCACTGAAAGAATAAAAAAATAAAAATCCGAAATTAATAGTTTCCGGATTTGACCATATTAATGAACTAAGGCTCGTATTTCTGTGTGTTTATTAAATTATAATTAAGTCTATGATTTGATATAGCAGTCTGACTGAGCGGTGGTAGGCAGCAGCAGGCTCGTAAGCATTCATTCAAAAGCAGCACTTCCCTGCGTTTTATCAGCAGCTCTTCGCAATGCTTGAAGCACAGCGTGTTTTATGACTTCAAGCCTATCAACTCCCGAGATTAGGCTGGCAATTTTATAGTACCTATTAGAACACTCAATAGTCAAAGGTAAATGAAATACAAATGGTTATGGAGAAATAGTCCTATAATAACTACAACCTAAAACGTCTTAACTGGGAATATTGAAGACACATGTTAAAAGGAACCACCAGCTTTCATATGTTCTCATGTCTAGAGCAAGGAACTTAAACGTTAGCTTTTTTACATGGCACATATTGCACTTTTACTTTCTTTCTCCAAACACTTTGTTTTCGCATTATTTAAACCAAATTGAACGTTTCATTATTTATTTGAGACAAAATAGATTTTATTATGTATTATATTAAGTTTAAAATAAGTGTTCATTTCAGTATTGTTGTAATTGTCATTTATTACATATATATTTAATCGGCTTTGGCTTTTTTTGGTCCTCCAATAATCGGTGTCGGCGTTGAAAAATCATAATCGGTCGACCTCTATCATGTAGTAACCAATAAGGTGTTAAACAAATCAAAATATACGTTGAAGTTGGAAGTTTACATACACACCTACAGCCAAATACATTAACTACACAGTTTTTCACAATTCAAAGACATTTAATCATAGTAAAAATTCCCGTCTTAGTTCAGATCACCACATTATTTTAAGAATGTGAAATGTCAGAATAATAGTAGAGAACGATTTATTTCAGCTTTTATTTTCTTTCATCACATTCCAGGTGCATCAGAAGTTTACATCAAATCAAATGTATTTATATAGCCCTTCGTATATCAGCTGATATCTCAAAGTGCTGTACAGAAACCCAGCTAAAAACCCCAAACAGCAAGCAATGCAGGTGTAGAAGCACATCACTCAATTAGTATTTGGTAGCATTGCCTTTTAAATGGTCTAACTTGGGTCAAACATTTTGGGTAGCCTTCACCAAGCTTCCCACAATAAGTTGGGTGAATTTTGGCCCATTTTTGGCCTCCTTGCTCGCACACACTTTTTCAGTTCTGCCACAAATTTTCTATAGGATTGAGGTCAGGGCTTTGTGATGGCCACTTGACTTTGTTGTCCTTAAGGATTTTGCCACAACCTTGGAAGTATGCTTGGGGTCATTGTCCATTTGGAAGACCCATTTGCAACCAAGCTTTAACTTCCTGACTGATGTCTTGTTTGCTTCAAATATCCACATCGTTTTCCATCCTCATGATGCCATCTATTTTTGTGAAGTGCACCAGTCCCTCCGCAGCAAAGCACCCCCACAACATGATGCTGCCCACCCTTGTGCTTCACGGTTGGGATGGTGTTCTTCGGCTTGCAAGCCTCAACATTTTTCCTCCAAACATATAATGGCATTTATGGCCAAACAGTTCTATTTTTTGTTTCATCAGACCAGAGGATTATTCTCCAAAAGTAAAATCTTTGTCCCCATGTGTAGTTCCAAACTGTAGTCTGGATTTTTTATGGCAGTTTTGGAGCAGTGGCTTCTTTTTGGCTGAGTGGCCTTTCAGGTTATGTCGTATAGGACTCGTTTTATTTGTGTATATAGATACTTTTGCACCTGTTTCCTCCAGCATCTTCACAATGTCCTTTGCTGTTGTTCTGGGTATTATTGCACTTTTCACACCAAAGTACGATAATCTCTAGAGACAGAGAGCCAGTTTAATCATTGGGCTTGGTGGTTTTTGCGACTGCACTTGAAGATACTGCTTTGACTGACCATGTCTTCACTAATTTCTCTTTGCTTATTTGAGCTGTTCTTGCCATCATATGGACTTGGTATTTTACCAAATAGGGCCTGTCTTCTGTATACCAACCCTACCGATGTCACAACACAACTGATTGGCTGAAACGCATTAAGAAGGAAAGAAATTCACACAAATTAACTTTTTCGCAAGGCACACCTCTTATTCATCCCTTTACATTTGTGTGGATAAGGTAGTTGTTGTGATTTTGTTAATTACTTATTAGATATATTACTGCATGGTCCAAACCAGAAGCACAACATTTCGTTACACCTCACATTAAATCTGCTGACCATGTGTATGTGACCAATAAATGTTATTTGAGTTGAAATGCATTCCAGGTGACTACCTCGTGAAGCTGGTTGTGAGAGAATGCCACGAGGGAAAAGTCTTTCATCAAGGCAAAGGGTGGCTAGTTTAAGTATCTCAAAATATAATATATTTTTGATTTGTTTAACACTTTTGTTTTGGTTAGCTTCATTCGGGTCACATTCCCATATGGTGTTTACGTCTCCAATTAGTGCTTTGGAACTGTCTCTCACATATAATTATAATACTCCTTGTAGATATAACTTTGGTAAGAAAAATACACATGAGCAACCCATGGTAGGAGTGAGTAGTCGTGAGATACTCCCTCAGTAACGATTCCTCGAAGCTGTCCGTATTTTCAGTACGGATGTCTCCTGGTTGTCGCTCTGCCCTGCTAAGGGACAGCGCCCACAGGCCTTTCACAATACGTGGTCGGTGAAAGCCTCCCGAGGTGGAGGCACCCCGCAGTTGTGGTCTAGAGAGCTGGCGGTGCGTTCGACAACAGGGTCGCAAGTCCCATAAGGTTTGCGAGGCCACCCCGATGCACGCTTGTGGACCAGCGAGGGGAGTACCTCTCTTCGCAGGGGCAGGGCAGAGCACGATACATTTATTTTGTTGCGCCACTAGCCGTCAGAGAGAGCGGCCTCAGGGTTATATTGGCGGAGGAACTACACTGTTGGTAGGTGCGCTGGGTGGCTTGGCTCACCGCATGCGGGCATTCTAAGGTCGACTCCATGTCGACGTCGGGCGGTACCTCAGGCTCAAATCAAGTGCAAGGTGTCACTGCACGGGTGTTTTCTCAGCGATACATTGGTCAGGGTGCGCTCCATCAGGGCTTGCTTGCTTGGTTTAGCAGCCGACGAGCGGTCCTCGAGTGGCTTGCGGTGTCACGTAATACGGCCAGGGAGTTTGGTAGAGGCGCCGGGGGATTTTGTGTGTACGGAGAGCAAGATAAGAACGAGCACTTGGGCTTCGGGTTTGACCTGTTCGCCTTCTCGCGCAAAAAAAGAGGCAGCTCCGCGCAATATAGACGGCTATGGGTACTGCCAATGGCCGGCCGGATGACACTCCGAGTTCCATTAACGACGTGAAAGTTATGCACGCACTGAATTGGATAACCACGAAATGGGAGGGGCGAGACAACGGAACTACCAATTGGGATGGGGACCGCGACGGAAAAGACTTCGCGAATGGGGGCGTGAGAAGCAGGCGCCGGACCAAAGACTCAGTGTATTATCAAATAGAAAGTATCGCGACAGCGCTAGAGTGGTAGGACATATCAGCAAAAAGTGATAAATATAAAATCATGGACCGAAGTCACGCTTGGGACATATTTTCTAACGCAACAGTCTTATTGTTACTAGACACCCTTAGCACTTTGCCATTATTCTCCATACAATATGTTGGTATACTCAAATACATTAAACAGCCCTTAATTCACTCAAATATAAAGGATCTTTGAACTATATCACTCACACCGACCAAACCATACAATAATCGCACTATAAGCGACACAATAGTTATAATCAAGAGCCCTTATATAGCAACTCATCAATCGTCCCGAAGAAAATTGAACTAACATACTCAGGAGGAGGTGAGGAGAAGTGTAGGTGACGATAGGATTCAACAAACACACAGCCTGGCTGAGGAAGGTGAGAAAAGTAGAGGAGATGCGGTGATTGGGGGTTCGTTGAATAGAATCAATTTTTTGTTCTCGTCTTGCTGTGTTGTGTTCAATTTATCCCATTGTTAGGAATTAGAGGGGTGTATTTGATGTTGTAAGATATCTATGATTAGTTGTTGGTTGTGATGTAATAAATAAGCCCATCATAGGAGTGAAGTAGGAGTCTGACTAGTTAACTTGTATACAAATTATCGTTGAGATAAAGACAGAACTGGGGTTCTCATGATATCCATATATCTTTTTTCTGTGCAATGTCGACTGTACTTTCCCTATTTTTTACTGGTACCGGGGCTTTCAGATGAGTCTTTCCCCGCCCCCCCCAATTTCGTGGTATCAATTGGTAGTTACAGTCTTGTCTCGTCGCTGCAACTCCGTATGGACTCGGGAGAGGCGAAGGTCAAGAGCCGTGCTTCTTTTCCGAAACACAACCCAGCCAAGCTGCACTGCTTCTTGACAATGCCGCGCTTAACCCGGAAGCCAGGCGCACCAATGTGTCGGAGGAAAACATGTACACCTGGTGACTGAGTCGTGTGCATTAGGCCCCGCGCACAGGAGTCCTAGAGCGCGATGGGCAAGAACATTCCTGCCTGCAAAACCCTGGAGCGCAATTGTGTGCCGCCCCATGGGTCTCCCGTCACGGACGGCTGCGACAGGGACTGGACTCGACCAGGATCTTAGACCACTGCTCCATCGGGAGGCTTTCAGACACGTATTGTGAAGCCTGTGGGCGTCCTAGAGCAAGACAACCAACATGTACAGTACCAGTCAAAAGTTTGGACACACCTACTCATTCCAGGGTTCTCCTTTATTTTTTACAATTTTCTACATGTAGAATAATAGTGAAGACATCAAAACTATGAAATAACATATGGAATTATGTAGTAACCAAAACAAAAGTGTTAAACAAATCAAATATATTTTATATTTGAGATACTTAAACTAGCCACCCTTTGCCTTGATGAAAGCTTTTCCCTCGGTGGCATTCTCTCAACCAGCTTCACGAGGTAGTCACCTGGAATGCATTCAACTCAAATAACATTGTTATTGGTCAATACACATGGTCAGCAGATGTTAGTAGTGTAACGAATGTTTGCTTCTGGTTTGACCAGTGCAGTATATCTAATAAGTAATTAACAAATTCACAACAACTACCTTATCCACAAATGTAAAGGGATGAATAAGAGGTGTGCCTTGCGAAAAAGTTAATTTTGTGGAATTTCCTTTCCTTCTTAATGCGTTTCAGCCATCAGTTGTGTTGTGACATGGTAGGGTGGTATACGAAGACAGCCTATTTGGTAAAATACCAAGTCCATATGATGGCAAGAACAGCTCAAATAAGGCAAAGAGAAATTAGTGAAGACATGGTCAGTCAAAGCAGTATTTCAGTGCAGTCGCAAAACCACCAAGCCCAATGATTAAACTGGCTCTCTGTCTCCTAGAGATTATCGTACTTTGGGTGTGAAAAGTGCAAATCAATCCAGAACAACAGCAAGGACATTGTGAAGATGCTGGAGGAAACAGGTGAAAAGTATCTATATACACAATAAAACGAGTCCTATATCGACATAACCTGAAGGCCACTCAGCAAGAAAGAAGCCACTGCTCCAAAACTGCATAAAAAATCCAGACTACGTTTGGAAATACACATGGGGACAAAGATTTTACTTTGGAGAAATATCCTCTGGTCTGATGAAACAAAATAGAACTGTTGGCCATAATGACCATTTATATGTTTGGAGGAAAAATTGTGAGGCTTGCAAGCCGAAGAAACACCTCCAACCGTGGAAGCAACGGGGTGGCAGATCATGTTGTGGGGTGCTTTGCTGCAGGAGGGACTGGTGCACTTCACAAAATAGATGGCATCATGAGGATGGAAACGATGTGGATATATTGAAGCAACAGACATCAGTCAGGAAGTTAAAGCTTGGTTCAAATGGGTCTTCCAAATGGACAATGACCCAAGCATACTTCCAAGGTTGTGGCAAATGCCTTAAGGACAACAAAGTCAAGTGGCCATCACAAAGCCCTGACCTCAATCCTATGAAATTTGTGGGCAGAACTGAAAAAGTGTGTGCGAGCAAGGAGGCCAAAATGGGCCAAAATTCACCAACTTTATTGGTGGGAGCTTGTGGAAGGCTACCAAAATGTTTGACCCAAGTTAGACCATTTAAAAGGCAATGCTACCAAATACTAATTGAGTGTATGTGCTTTAGCACCTGCATTGCTTGCTGTTTGGGGTTTTAGGCTGGGTTTCTGTACAGCCACTTGAGATATCAGCTGATATACGAAGGGCTATATAAATACATTTGATTTTGATGTAAACTTCTGATGCACTGGGAATGTGATGAAAGAAATAAAAAGCTGAAAATAATCGTTTCTCTTATTATTCTGACATTTCACATTCTTAAATATATGTGGTGATCTGACCTAAGACGGGAATTTTTGACTAAAGATGTAGCAGTGTCGTGGAAGTTTGTGAAAAACGTGAGTTAATGATATTTGGCACTGTAGGTGGTGGTATGTAAACTTCCAAACTTCCACTGTATATTTGTGATTTTGTTTAACACTTATTGGTTATAACATGATGAGGTCGACCGAGTTATGATTTTTTCAACTCGCCGGACACGATTTATTGGGGGACCAACAAAGCCAAAGCCGATTAAATA
>NC_036866.1:42556069-42566436 GCF_002910315.2 Salvelinus sp. IW2-2015
ACAAGGTGACTCCAAATCAAGTGTTGAAACATCAAGGCATGGATCATGGAAAAACAGGATGCGCCTGAGCTCAATTTCAAATCTCATAGCAAAGGGTCTGAATACAATTTTCGCTTTTGCATTATGGGGTATTGTGTGAAGATTTTGTTTTTTGTGTGTATTTAATCCATTTTAGAATAAGGCTGTAATGTAACAAAATGTGGAAAAAGTCAAGGGTCTGAATACTTTCTGAATGCACTGTACTTCCATATTTTTTTACTGTACCGGGGGCTTTCAGATGAGTCTTTCCCCGCCCCCCCCCCAATTTCGTGGTATCCAATTGGTAGTTACAGTCTTGTCTCGTCGCTGCAACCTCCGTATGGACTCGGGAGAGGCGAAGGTCAAGAGCCGTGCTTCTTTTCCGAAACACAACCCAGCCAAGCTGCACTGCTTCTTGACACAATGCCCGCTTAACCCGGAAGCCAGCGGCACCAATGTGTCGGAGGAAACACTGTACACCTGGTGACTGAGTCAGTGTGCATTAGGCCCCGCCCGCCACAGGAGTCGCCTAGAGCGCGATGGGACAAGAACATTCCTGCCTGCAAAACCCTGCTGACGCTGGGCCAATTGTGTGCCGCCCCATGGGTCTCCCGGTCACGGACGGCTGCGACAGGGACTGGACTCGAACCAGGATCTTAGACCACTGCTCCACTCGGGAGGCTTTCAGACACGTATTGTGAAGCCTGTGGGCGTCCTAGAGCAAGACAACCAACATGTACAGTACCAGTCAAAAGTTTGGACACACCTACTCATTCCAGGGTTTCTCTTTATTTTTTACAAATTTTCTACATAGTAGAATAATAGTGAAGACATCAAAACTATGAAATAACACATATGGAATTATGTAGTAACCAAAACAAAAGTGTTAAACAAATCAAAATATATTTTATATTGAGATACTTAAACTAGCCACCCTTTGCCTTGATGAAAGCTTTTCCCTCGTGGCATTCTCTCAACCAGCTTCACGAGGTAGTCACCTGGAATGCATCAACTCAAATAACATTTTATTGGTCACATACACATGGTCAGCAGATGCTATCCTCTTCTCGGTATATGTAATAAATGACAATTACAACAATACTGAATGAACACTTATTTTAACTTAATATAATACATAAATAAAATCTATTTTGTCTCAAATAAATAATGAAACGTTCAATTTGGTTTAAATAATGCGAAAACAAAGTGTTGGAGAAGAAAGTAAAAGTGCAATATGTGCCATGTAAAAAAGCTAACGTTTAAGTTCCTTGCTCAGAACATGAGAACATATGAAAGCTGGTGGTTCCTTTTAACATGTGTCTTCAATATTCCCAGTTAAGACGTTTTAGGTTGTAGTTATTATAGGACTATTTCTCTATACCATTTGTATTTCATTTACCTTTGACTATTGGATGTTCTAATAGGTACTATAGAATTGCCAGCCTAATCTCGGGAGTTGATAGGCTTGAAGTCATAAACAGCGCTGTGCTTCAAGCATTGCGAAGAGCTGCTGATAAAACGCAGGGAAGTGCTGTTTGAATGAATGCTTACGAGCCTGCTGCTGCCTACCACCGCTCAGTCAGACTGCTATATCAAATCATAGACTTAATTATAATTTAATAAACACACAGAAATACGAGCCTTAGTTCATTAATATGGTCAAATCCGGAAACTATAATTTCGGATTTTTATTTTTTTATTCTTTCAGTGAAATACGGAACCGTTCCGTATTTTATCGAATGGGTGGCATCCATAAGTGTAAATATTGCAGTTACATTGCACAACCTTCAATGTTATGTCATAATTATGTAAAAATCTGGCAAATCAATTATGGTCTTTGTTAGGAAGAAATGGTCTTCACAGTTTGCAACGAGCCAGGCGGCCCAAAATGCTGCATATACCCCGACTCTGCTTGCACAGAAGGCAAGAGAAGTGACACAATTTCCCTAGTTAATATTGCCTGCTAGCATGAATTTCTTTTAACTAAATATGCAAGTTTATAAAAATATACTTGTGTATTGATTTTAAGAATGGCATTGAAGTTTATGGTTAGGTACATTGGTGCAACGACAGTGCTTTTATCGCAAACGCGCTCGTTAAATCATCACCCGTTTGGCGAAGTAGGCTGTGATTTGATGATAAATTAACAGGCACCACATTGATTATTTGCAACGCAGGACAAGCTAGTTAAATTAGTAATATCATCGACCATGTGTAGTTAACTAGTGATTATGTTAAGATTCATTGTTTTTTATGAGATAAGTTTAATGCTAGCTAGCAACCTACCTTGGCTCCTTGCTGCACTCGCGTAACAGGTGGTCAGCCTGCCACGCAGTCTCCTTGTGGAGTGCAATGCAATCGGCGTCTAAAATTGCCAAATAACGATTTTTATGAAAACTTGAAATCGTCCCTAATTAATCAGCCATGCTGCTCGACCTCTACTACATGATTCCATATGTGTTATTTCATAGTTTTGACATCGTCACTATTAACTACAATGTAGAAAATGTTAAAATAAAGAAAAACTCTTGAATGAGTAGTTGTCCAAACTTTTGACTGGCACTGTATGTGTTTGTTCGAGTCTCACCTTTTCACGGAGGGTTCATTTGTGACCAATGTTTTTTTTAATTTTTATATTGGGTAAAAATAGAGACTGAGCTAGAAAATGGTATATCATACACTACAGTTGAGGAACAATGGGAAAGTAATTCTGCTTTGAAAGTTGATAAACTTGTAACCCAACTTTGAGAAAATGGCCCTTGAATATTTTTTGGTTCACCTACTGGAGAGCTCTTCTTTGTCTATACCCATTCAGCATCGTTCATACCTTCTTAAGCCTTAGCCCCACCCATCTCTTTAAGGATTCACATGTGAGGCCATGTGCTAAACAGTGAGTAGTGTACTAAAACAACCAAACATTTCAAGACTAAAGGCTGGTTTATATTACGTCTATCGACATGTCTGTAGACAGTTGTCGCGGTGACATCATGAACATTCGATTGTCGTCCGACATTAAACTTGTACTTATGAAAAAGTATAAAACACAAAAACGACAGGCTGCATGACATCAGCAGCCTGGTGGTCCAAAATAGTATAACTGGTGTATTTTAACACCAATAAACCCATCCGTTTAAAAATGAATTTAGTATATTTAAATTTAGCAAACCAAGCAACGTTTTGGTTCATTTCTATCTTGTTAGTTCAATGACTATATCATAGCTGACACTTAGCTAATTAATTATTTTCCTGTAATAATGAATACTAATGGCGAGCTAATTACAGAAAATAGCTGACGGTTGTGAGTGTTATGAAATAAAAGCAGGGCATGCTACTGGAGAATTTTAGAACTTGGACACCGTCTCATTGGCCTAACGTTATATCCTAATTTGACTTTGGTGCAGGTCATGGTGTTCTTCACATTACATTCTCTGGTAAACACACACTATATGAAATATCATCACAAATGCATTTGTCACATGCACAGGATACAGAAGGTGTAAACGGTACAGTGAAATGGTTACTTGCATAGTGGAGTCTTTTGTTTAGCCAACTGAACGATGAACCAAAATCCCAACTCATAACGTTACTACAATGCATGAACCTGCAGGTAGCTAAAGCTAACCAACTAGGTTCAATGTTAGCTAGCTAACATTAGGCTATAACTAGCAATGCAAACAGCATTTTTTGGGGCAGTTTTTTGTGATATTGTTCAAAAAAGCTGCATTAGAAGGAATAATAACAAACATAATGGAGCGTAGCTCATGTTATCACGACTAGAAGCATGCTACATGGCAACGCATCTGAACTATTTCACGCATGTCCAGTCCATTATTATCTCAGTCAATTTAGTCGAGGAGCTTCTGACTTTTTTCTGTTGCTTTGTTACATGATGGCATGTAGTTTGTTATTAAAGGCGAATGAAAAGTTTCATGTTTTTTTTGCAGAAATGCTTACTGGAACAACACAGTTTGATAAAAATTTAATGTCTTCACCAGTTCAAGCTCCCTCTCCTGTTGAAGTATGTGACGTGCGACATACGCTAGTTTCTTGAAGAGTCACATATTAGTGTGTAGACCAACAGTTGGACGTACAGGATAGATTTAGTGAAGAGACAGATTCCGGATAGCTCATGGTCTGACACACTTCTTCTGCGCTGCCAACGGGTTTCACTCGCAGATGCTGATCTAAGGTTGACTGTGTGAATCTATAAAAACATTAACTATGTGCCTTGCTCCTACCCTTTTCAATTTGGTCTGCGTTTCAGGTTACTAAACGTAAGCTTCGGTCAGTAGATGCGGCCTCCTAGAATTCTAAGCAAACAGTGGAGGGAGGCGCTCTTCTCCTCTCTATAGAGCTCGGTTCAACCTTTGAGTCTTATTGAGGATCACCTCTTTCTCATAAGCTATGATTGAGTGTCATTCTGGCCCAGGAGTGTGAATTTGACGTGAATGGCACTGAAGTGAACGAACATGTCTTTGCTGCCTCTGCCTGCTGGTCTCTCTCCACTCGGTGATTTCTTTCTCTTATCTCCTACATTTACGTGGGCTGAGTCCTGAGCGATCTTACCATGCAATACTTAGAGAGGGGTTGCGTACTATAAAAGTGGGTTGAGTCACAGATTGTTTATATCCCTGTCGGGATATGCACGCCTGGGTTATGACGGAAGATGTTAGTGAGCATACTCGGCTTGTTCGAGTGTGATTTAATAGGTTGGGTGGTCTGAAGATATTTCTAGTGGTGTGGGGCTGGTGCCTCCTCTGGGACAAACAAGTGGTGGGGTTATATCCCTGACCTGTAGTTGGACTGTGTCGGGGGTGTGCGCAGGATCGGGGCCACAGATCGTCTTCCCGCCTCACTTCCTGTCTCAAGCCCTCGTTAGTTTATAGCTGTACTTATATAGTATACTGCTCGTCGGGAGGAGAGGTCGGTCTGATTCAATCTGGAGAATATATTACATGTGCTTCATCCGGTGATCGTGTTTCTGTAATTTAACGCTCTGTCGCTCTGCTCAGGACTCGCAGCTAGGGACACTGTCTGCGCCTGTTTGACTATGTTTTGTTGTTAGTCGCTGCTGGTAGTGGTAAGGCTGCTCCAGTTTCACGTGTTCTTGGCTGTTGGACCCTGACCTGTTCACGGATCGTTGCTAACTATATCAGGGACTGTGCTGTTTTTGGACTCTCGACTCTAGGACCTGCTGGTTTTTAACTACGTGATGGGTCGAAGCTATGAAAGCAACTGCGTTTACTCCTGAGGTGCTGACCTGTTTTGGGTCCTCTACAACCTCGTGAATATTAATTTTCGTGGACGCCTGCTGGTTATGCTATGGTTTGACATCCTGGCCTCATGTACTTGTTTATATATCATCTCCGTGTCTATATCCGTCATAGAGCTGACAGATGGACCTGGCCACCTCATGAGCCTGGTCTCTTTCTTCTTAGGTGTGTCTTGTCTTTCTAGGGAGTTTGTTTTCTTAGCCACCGTCTGCTTTCTCAATATGTCATATTGCTTGCTGTTTTGGGGTTTTATGGCTGGGTTTTTCTGTATATGCACTTTGTGACATTCGGTCTGATGTAAAAGGCTTTAATATATACACATTGTGATTGATTGAGGGCTCTACATATGAAGTGGATGTGCAGAGCGAAGAGAGCGTGAGGCGTTGGCACCTCATGTTGGGTCTGTGTTTTGTCTGACTGGCAACGGGCGCGGATTTCCCTAGCGCATGGGCGTCTAACTTTTTTTTGTTTTTTTTTTTTTTTTTTTTTTCCTTCTCGTCTCCGTCTCCATATTTCGCGCCCGATGGTTTTATATTGCATCACTTGTACGCATGCTCAGGGCATGCCGGCCACAGCATGCATTTGTATATCAACTTCGTGTCTCCGCTATCTGACTCTTGCGATTTAGTTTAAATACTCCTGTCACGGAGTTCACTAAAGGCGTTAAGCTTGATAAGACACATCGGTGCTAACAGGAGAAATTATAAAGATGAGGGGGTCAATAGATCAGGAGAGTGTAGTGATTGTAGTGTCCTGTCACAGACTAAATAAGCATCGTGTAATCTGCAAAGACATATCCGAAAGCATGATCGGTGGGTACACGACTACGTTTCACATGCGAAAAGAATGGACGAGGTGGTGATAGACTAGTGGTGTCATTTAGCAAGTATTTGCAACAAGACTATTGGTATCGGTTAACATTGTTCATTTTTTGTTTAATTATCTAGATAAATAGGATTAATTTGGGCCCAAATTGGGCTGGAACAATTCTCACGTGACTGGGTTGTTACGTTTTGGATTGGTATTATATCTTGCCCAAAAACACATTTAGACCTATCTATATTATATTTCGAAAATAAATATAAAAAAGTAAACATAATACACTCTGCCAGCCTGGAAGAAATGGCCAAAAAGGGTGTTAGCCTCCAGTGGTCTCTGCATGTGCGGAGAGCGTATTCTCCGCTGCCGGCGTGTCTCCTAGGCCACATCGCGTTAACCTTCTGAAGGCTACACGAGTTGGCATCCACGTAGTCCTTCTTAAAAAGAAGAATACAATAACAGCATCAAGTCATTTTCTCGTTTCATTGTGTGAACTCATCACAGCATATAGGCGCAATTTTGGGGACTCATAATGATTTTAATACAAGAAAATGTGTGAAGATGAGTGCTTTTATCTTACGCCTATTGTGTAACAGCAAATGCTCAATGCTATTTCTTCTTCTTAGGACTATAAGTTGAAAGGAATAGTTTAAATAATTCTCATGTTTAGGGTACCTTCTTAGTGACTCCTGTCTGGATCGGCTGAGCTCTTTAGAGTGGTTTTTATGCTCGTTTAATAGAATGTAGCCTGTTGATAAACTGCGGCTATCTTATATCTACCTTTTCACGTTAATTCCAATACTTTAGTTTTCAAATTCAAGTTGATTTTCAATACTATACAATCCAAAATGGGTATGTTCCGCGGTGTTAGTCCAAACAAACAGCTGGGTCGTTGGTGACACTTCGCTAATTCTTCACCCTGTGATCACAAAGGCGTTATGTAGAGAGCAGTAGGAACGGACATGGAAGTGCCAGAGAGGAGTGTGAAAGAGAGGAAGAGACGCAGCGATGATGCTGGGTATTATCTCATAACTGCGGCTAATCGCTCTACATGCTCTGTTGGACTGAGAATGAATACACGCAAAAAGACAAACACATCTCTCTAGCTAAACTGACATTAGTTATGTGGTATTGTTTTGTATGTAGGCGTAATTCATTGGCGTGGAATATCATCGTAGGGGAGTTTAGAGTGAAGAGGAGATATCATAAAGAGAAGCTGCGACTCACCTCTTCTGCAACTAGACAGCAGGTGAACTGCGATGGTAGTTGTTCTCCACGATATGGGATTTTGATGCAGTTTGGGTCATATGCCTTTTGTGATTCTAGATATGCATCTTCTCCTCCTTTGTGTGGCGTCGTGGGAGTGAGAGTGGCTCGATCTACGTCGGGTCGCGTGAGTTCGGAAAGCAGGGCTGTAAACAGACAGTACTTTCAAGCGAGTGACACAGATAGTAGATGCTAGGCTATTACTGTTGAATCGAACATCCACATCTTGGGGTTTGAGGGATACACTCTTGAAATCAGGACGGTGAGTCTGGTGTTGTGAGCTCTTAAAAGACTTAGTTAGATTAATGTGTTGTACTGACTGCTCAAATGCTTCGTAAGGAGGAAGGCAATGACGGGTGTCTGTAAATTTTGCTTTAAGCTTGCGCACGTGGCTAACTATAAAGGGGTTACAGCTTAGCTTCCTTTGGTGTCCGATGCCGCATACTGGGCTCAAACGAGTAGAGTTGGCACACGTGACACCCTCGTTTTGTTTTTTTGTTTTTTTTTGTTTTTTTTTTTTTTTTTTTTTTTTCTTTTTTTTGGGTCGGATTTTGTGTTTTTTTTTTTTATTTTTTTTTTTTTTTTTTTTTTTTTTTTTTTTTTTTTTTTTTTTTTTTTATTGTTGTGCGCTCCTTCGCGCAAAGAGCTCCCCTGGGTCGTAAAGGAAACCGAGCTCTTCCCCGTCTCTTCTTTTGTTTTTCTTTTCTTTTTTATTGTTGGTTTCTTATTGTTTGTTCTGTATGTTGATGTAGGATTTGTTTTTTTTTTTTTTTTTTTTTGTTTTTTTTTGCTTTTTGTTTTTTTTTTTTTTTTTTCTTTTTTTTTTTTTTTTTTTTTTTTTTTTTTTTTTTTTTTTTTTTTTTTTTTTTTTTTTTTTTTTTTCTTTTTTTTTCATGGTTTTTTTTTTTTTTTGTTTTGTTTTTTGTTTTTTTCTTTTTTTTTTTTTTTTTTTTTTTTTTTTTTTTTTTTTTTTTTTTTTTTTTTTTTTTTGATGGTTTTTTTTTTTTTTTTTCGATTTTTTTTTTTTTCTTTATTTACTCTTTTTTTTTTGTTTTTTTTTTTTTTCTATTTTTTTTTTTTTTTTTTTTTTATTTTTTTTTCATTTTTTTTTTTTTTTTTTTTTTTTTTTTTTTTTCTTTTTTTTTTCTCTTTCTTTTGTATTTTGGTTTTTTTGTTATTTTTTTTTTTTTTGTGTCTTTTTTTTTTTTTTTTTTGTGTTGGTAAAGATTTGGAGGCAAAATGGTTTGGACGGGGTGGTGGAATACCCCTTCCCTTTTAGGTGGTTTCAGAATTTATCGTCTCTCTTCTGGAGTTTGATAATTAGCGGGTTATCAGCTATTCTGCTCTGCATCGCATTATTTTGGTGGTTTTACGTTGTACATGGAGGAGTATCTTGGTTGCAGAATTCTACATGCAGTTCTGCAATTTTGGTGTTTGTCCCCATTTTGTGAATTATCTGTTGGTGAGTGGAAGCCCCAGACCTCAACAACCATGAAGGGGTTAATGGGTTCTATAACTGACTGATTCAAAGTATTTTTAGCAGATTTCGATAAACTTGGGGTTATGGATCGAAAAATTTTAAATGTCCTTTTGAATGGCATAGAATTCCCTCTTGCCTTGTCTCTCAGATCGTTTCAGCGGAGCGATAGGCTTTGTGGGAGAAGCGAACGTGGAAGTTACCTGTGGCGGCTGATGTTTGCAAAGGTATGTATAGCTTTTGTGTGCTCTAGGGGCAACGGGGTAGTTAGTTAATTTATGATGGGATATTATAGGTGATTATGGTTATGGTCATTTTCATAGGCGAGGCATAGGATCTCATTATTTATTGCGAGACAAAAAAATTATGGGATGGAACATGAATCAGATCAATATTAGTTAAAACATCTTTGCGGCAATACGGTTATAGCTTCTGATCCACACCCCTGAGAAAAAAATATAAAATGAGAATAAAATAAAATATAATAGACATAAACAGAGGGCACAAGACAAAATCATACTAAGCCTCTCACCATCTGACAAATAACAGGACGGGACTAGGTCTGGCTGAATTCTGTGCAGAAAGATACACTAGGTGCTACGAAAGCATTGCTTTAACGTCATCGCCCTCACGCTCTTGGTACTGGTATCAAGAAAGGAGGCTATCAACAAAACAGGGACTAACGCTCATCAACAAACCCAAATAACATCATAAACACAGTAAAGCAAATCGACACCGTAGAAATAAAACCCCGTTTGAAAACTTTGCATTAAAAGACTCTAAGTAGCGCGTGAGGCCGGGTGATAGGGTGTAATATGCAAGAATTTTCTATGTGAACCTTACTCAAACACTGGGCACAATTTGCTTGTAGCACTAATACATCTCAGTACTTGGTGAGGTATACTTCCCTATTAGTCTAAAAATTATTAATAAAGCTACTTATAAATCAACTACCAGGGTATCACTAGCACATGGGCTCAGGTAATGGTTTCTTAACAGTCCAATTACTTAAGATATTGAAATACGGGAACAGGTAATATACAACACCTGGTACTCCTCAGGTAAGGCCTGCACATTGATCAGTCCAGGGTATCCCTTAAGACCTCATATTACTCAACTAACGAGTACCAGCAAACAGAGGAGTGTGGGGCTTTAAGCTGCAAATCCCTGTCTCCACCACCATGTCCCGCGCCCTGTGGGAAGAAATGTGTGTTGTTTTTGCCCTATTTAACCGCAACACTTGTTGTTTGTGTACATGGAATTTACATTATCCGCTCGTAATGTCTTTTTTTCCAAGTGACACACACTTTCCTCAAATTTGTATAGCAGCCCTCAATAGGCCAAATTTGAGTCTAGACGGGTCAACAGGTTGACTTCAGGGTTACTTTTGGGTTACTTTTTTTTTTTTTTTTGAAATAACCCTTAATAGGCTCATATACAAACAGGACGAAGCAGTCACTAACCTGGTACCGCTGGGCAATTGGGACCCTGCATTTTCAATACTGTACCTTTAG
>NC_036866.1:42566461-42584915 GCF_002910315.2 Salvelinus sp. IW2-2015
GCAACTAGCAGATTCCACTACATGGAACAGATAGGCCCCCCCCAAAAAAGAAAATTCAAAAAGGAAGTTTGTGTCCTGAAGTGTCTGTCCTATATCTGAAGATACCCAAGAAGATCAGGAAAACATTTTATTTTTATTTTTTTTGAAACCTGTATTAAAACACCTTAATTTTGGCTATTCGATCAAACATGTCCCATATTCAGAAAGTATCCTTTACTTTTAACCATTTTGTCACACAAACGAATTTCTGAGTCGTATTCTAAAATAGAACAATAAAATACAATCCTTCAATCTACACCCACGAACACCACACACTCTCTGAACAATGCAAAAAACCTGGTTTTTAGAACATTTTACAAACGTATGTATAAAATTTAACAAAAAAATATATAAAGATTATTCACAGGAAGTATTTCAGGACCCTTTACTCAGTAACTTTGTTGAAGCACCTTTGGGAGCGATTAGCAGCTTCAAGTCTTTTCATTGTATGACACTACCAAGCTTGGCACAACCTGTATTTTGAGAGTTTTTCCCCATTCCCTTCTCTGCGGATCCGATCTCAAGCTCGTGTCGAGGTTGGATGCGGGAGCATCACTGCACAGCTTTTGGCAAACTCCAAGCTGGCTGTCATGTGCTCCTTTTACTGCAGGAGTAGCTTCCGTCGGGTGAGAGTGCCAGAAAGGCCTGATTGGGAGTGCTGCAGAGATGGTTGTCGTTATGGAAGGTGCTCCCATCTCCACAGAGGAAACTCTGAGCACCGTCAGAGTGACCATTGGGTATCTGGTCACCTCCTCCCTGACCAAGGCCCCCTTCTCCCCCGATTGCGTCGTTTGACTGGGTGTCCCAAGCCTCTAGGAAGTCTTGGTGGTTCCAACTTCTTTCCATTTAAGAATATTGAGGCCACTTTCTTGGGAGCCTTCAATGCCGCAGAAATGTGTTGGTACCCCCTTCCCAAATCTGTGACTACCACAATCCTGTCGTCGGATCTCTATGGGACAATTCCTTCGACATCATGGCTTTGGTTTTTGCTCAGACATGCACTGTCAACTATTGGACCCTTATATAGACAAGTGTGTACCTTTCCAAATCATGTCCAATCAATTGAATTTTCCACAGGTGTACTCAAATCAAGTTGTTGAAACATCAAGGATGATCAATGGAAAAACAGGATGCGCCTGAGCTCAATTTCAAATCTCATAGCAAAGGGTCTGAATACAATTTTCGCTTTGTCATTATGGGGTATTGTGTGAAGATTTTGTTTTTTGTGTGTATTTAATCCATTTTAGAATAAGGCTGTAATGTAACAAAATGTGGAAAAAGTCAAGGGGTCTGAATACTTTCTGAATGCACTGTACTTCCATATTTTTTTTACTGGTACCGGGGGCTTTCAGATGAGTCTTTCCCCGCCCCCCCCCAATTTCGTGGTATCCAATTGGTAGTTACAGTCTTGTCTCGTCGCTGCAACTCCCGTATGGACTCGGGAGAGGCGAAGGTCAAGAGCCGTGCTTCTTTTCCGAAACACAACCCAGCCAAGCTGCACTGCTTCTTGACACAATGCCCGCTTAACCCGGAAGCCAGGCGCACCAATGTGTCGGAGGAAACACTGTACACCTGGTGACTGAGTCAGTGTGCATTAGGCCCCGCCCGCCACAGGAGTCGCTAGAGCGCGATGGGACAAGAACATTCCTGCCTGCAAAACCCTGCTGACGCTGGGCCAATTGTGTGCCGCCCCATGGGTCTCCCGGTCACGGACGGCTGCGACAGGGACTGGACTCGAACCAGGATCTTAGACCACTGCTCCACTCGGGAGGCTTTCAGACACGTATTGTGAAGCCTGTGGGCGTCCTAGAGCAAGACAACCAACATGTACAGTACCAGTCAAAAGTTTGGACACACCTACTCATTCCAGGGTTTCRCTTTATTTTTTACAAATTTTCTACATAGTAGAATAATAGTGAAGACATCAAAACTATGAAATAACACATATGGAATTATGTAGTAACCAAAACAAAAGTGTTAAACAAATCAAAATATATTTTATATTTGAGATACTTAAACTAGCCACCCTTTGCCTTGATGAAAGCTTTTCCCTCGTGGCATTCTCTCAACCAGCTTCACGAGGTAGTCACCTGGAATGCATTTCAACTCAAATAACATTTTATTGGTCACATACACATGGTCAGCAGATGTTAATGTGAGTGTAACGAAATGTTGTGCTTCTGGTTTGGACCATGCAGTAATATCTAATAAGTAATTAACAAATTCACAACAACTACCTTATCCACACAAATGTAAAGGGATGAATAAGAGGTGTGCCTTGCGAAAAAGTTAATTTGTGGAATTTCTTTKCTTCTTAATGCGTTTCAGCCAATCAGTTGTGTTGTGACATGGTAGGGGTGGTATACAGAAGACAGCCCTATTTGGTAAAATACCAAGTCCATATGATGGCAAGAACAGCTCAAATAAGCAAAGACAAATTAGTGAAGACATGGTCAGTCAAAGCAGTATCTTCAAGTGCAGTCGCAAAAACCACCAAGCCCAATGATTAAACTGGCTCTCATGATGACCGCCACAGAAAACGTAGACACACACCAATAAGAAGAAGAGACTTGCTTGGGCCAAGGAAAACGAGCAATGGACATTACACCGGTGAAAATCTGTCCTTTTGTTCTGATGAATCCAAATTTGAGATTTTTGGATCCTGTGAGCCGCAGAGTAGGTGAACGGATGATCTCGGCATGTGTGGTTCCCACCATGAAGCATGGAGGATGTTGCCTGATGGTGCTTTGCTGGTGACACCATCGCTGATTTATTTAGAATTCAAGGCACATTTAACCAGCAAGGCTACCACAGCATTCTGCAGCATTACGCCATCCAATCTGGTTTGCACTTAGTGGGACTATCATTTGTTTTTCAACAGCACAACGATCCAACACACCGCCAGGCTGTGTAAGGGCTATTTGACCAAGTAGGACAGTGATGGAGTGCTGCATCAGATGACCTGGCTTCCACAATCACCCGGCCTCAAACCAATTGAGACAGTTCGTGATAAGTTGGACCGCAGAGTGAAGGAAAAGCAGCCAACAAGTGCTCATCATATGTGGGAACATCTTCAAGACTGTTGGAAAAGCATTCCAGGTGAAGCTGGTTGAGAGAACGCCAAGAGTGTGCAAAGCTGTCATCAAGGCAAAGGGTGGCTACTTTGAAGAATCTAAAATACAGTTGAAGTTGGAAGTTTACATACACTTAGCTTGGAGACATTAAAACTCGTTTTTCAACCACTCCAAATTTCTTGTTAACAAACTATAGTTTTTACAAGTCGGTTAGGACATATACTTTGTACGTGACAGAATACATTTTTCACATTACATTCTCTGGTAAACACACACTATATGAAATATCATCTAAATGCATTTATCACATGCACAGGATACAGAAGGTGTAAACGGTACAGTGAAATGGTTACTTGCATAGTGGAGTCTTTTGTTTAGCCAACTGAACAATGAACCAAAATCCCAAATCATAACGTTACTACAATGCATGAACCTGCAGGTAGCTAAAGCTAACCAACGAGGTTCAATGTTAGCTAGCTAACATTAGGCTATAACTAGCAATGCAAACAGCATTTTTTGGGGCAGTTTTTTGTGATATTGTTCAAAAAAGCTGCATTAGAAAGGATTACCTACACATACTGAGCAGCTCATGTTATAGACAGAAGCATGCTACATGGCAAACCAATCTGAACTCATCTCTCAGCATGTCCAGCCCATTCATTATCTCAGCCAATTATAGCTAGCAGGAAGCTTCCTGACTTTTTCCGTTGCRATTTACAGATGGCATGRGAGTTTGTTATTAAAGGCACATGAAAGTTCACATGTTWTTTTGCCAGAAATGCCTTCTGGAACAACACATTTTGATAAAAAATMWAATGTTTACGTTCAAATCCCTCTCCTGTGAAGTAGTGACATGCGACATACGCCTAGTTTCTTGAAACGAGTCACATATTAGTGTGTAGACCAAACAATTCGGACGCTACAGACGATTTTGTGAGAAGACAGACTTTCCGGATAGCTCATGGTCTGACAAACACTTCTCTTGCGCTGCCACCGTTCACCGCAGATGCTGATTTCTGGCCCAGGGGTGTGAATGTGAACGGAAAGGCACTGAAGTGACGAACTGTCCTTGCTGCCTCTGCCTGGCCGGTTCCCCTCTCTCCACTGGGATTCTCTACCTCTAACCCTATTATGGGGGCTTAGTCACTGGCGCTCTTCCATGCCACCCCTAGGAGGGGTGCGTCACTTAAGTGGGTTGAGTCACAGACGTAATCTTCCTGTCCGGGTTGGCACGCCCCTCGGGTTCGTGCCGTGTGGGAGATGTCAGTGAGCTATACTCGGTCTTGTCTCAGGGTAATAAGTTGGTGGTTTGAAGACATTCCTCTAGTGGTGTGGGGGCTGTGCGTTGGCAAAGTGGGTGGGGTTATATCCTGCCCGGTTGGCCCTGTCCGGGGGTGCCGCCGGACGGGGACACAGTGTCTCCCGACCCCTCCTGTCTCAGCCTCCAGTATTTATGCTGTAATAGTTTGTGTCGGGGGTCTAGGGTCAGTCTGTTATATCTGGAGAATTTCTCCTGTCTTATCCGGTGTCCTGTGTGAATTTAAGTATGCGCTCTCTCAGGACCTGAGCCCTAGGACCATGTCTGGCCTGATGACTTCTTGTTGTCCCCAGTCCACCTGGTCGTGCTGCTGCTCCAGTTTCAACTGTTCTGCCTGTGGAACCCTGACCTGTTCACCGGACGTGCTACCATGTCCAGGACCTGCTGTTTTTGACTCACTCTCACCTGCTGTTTCTAACTCTGAATGATCGGCTATGAAAAGCCAACTGACATTTACTCGTGAGGTGCTGACCTGTTGCACCCTCTACAACCACTGTGATTATTATTATTTGACCCTGCTGGTCATCTATGAACATTTTAACATCTTGGCCATGCACTGTTATAATCTCCACCTGGCACAGCCAGAAGAGGACTGGCCACCCCTCAGAGCCTGGTTCCTCTCTAGGTTTCTGCCTTTCTAGGGAGTTTTTCCTAGCCACCGTGCTTCTACATCTGCATTGCTTGCTGTTTGGGGTTTTAGGCTGGGTTTCTGTATAGCACTTTGTGACATCGGCTGATGTAAAAAGGGCTTTATATATACACATTTGATTGATTGAGATGCGACAGTGCGACATAAGTGGACTGCAGAGCGAGGAGCTGAGCGTGCCCAATCTGACTGGAACGCGGCGCGAGATTCCCAAAGGCTGGCGCGTCAACCTTCTCGCCCGCTCCAATTTCGCCCCAGTAGCACTCACTTCACGAGCTCAGGGCATGCCCGGCCCAGCATGCATTTGTAGTCWACTTGTGTGCCGCTATCGACCCTTGCTTTAGTTACTGTCACGGAGTTCACTAAAGACACTGATAAAACACACAGGTGCTAAATCAAGGTGACTTATAAAGATGAGGGCCAATAGAGGGAGTGTAGTGATGTAGTGTCTGTCCACAACTAAATAATCATTGTGTAATCTGCAAAGACATATCCCGAAAGCATGATGGTGTACACACTACGTGCACATGCGAAAAGAAAGGAACGAGGTGGGTAGATAACTAAGTGTGTCATTTTAGCAAAGTATTTGCAAACAAAAAATCTGATCTCTTAAACATTGTTCATTTTTGTTTTATTATCTATACAAATAGGCCATTAATTTGGGCCCAATAGGCCTGGAACATTCCCACGTTCAAGGAGTTTTACGTTCTGATTGGGTTATTTTGCCAAAAAACATTTAGACCTATCTATATATATATTAAAATAAATAAAAATAGAAAAATAAACTCTGCCCAGCCTGGCAAGAATGGCCAAAAGGGTGTTTAGCCTCCCCAGTGGCTCTGCATGTGCGGAGAGCGTATTCTCCGCTGCTGGCCTGCTCTCCAGGCACCATCGCGTTAACCTGAAGCCACAGAGTGGCCAAACCCGTGTTTCTAAAAAAAGAATACAAAAAAGGCATCAAGTCATTTTTCGTTTCATTTGTAATAAGTCACAGCCTATAGGCGCAATTTAGAGACTATAATGATTTAATACAACGAAATGTTGTTTAAAATGCTGAGGGCTTTATGTCCCTACCAGCCTATTGTGTCACACAAGCAAATGCTTCAATGCATTTCTTTGTAGGCTATAGCCTTGAAAGAATATAGTTTAAATAATTCATGTTTATTCCTTCTTAGGCTCCCTGTCTGGCTCCTGACCTATTTAGAGTGTTTATATGCCGTTTAATATGACATGTAGCCTGTTCGAAACATGCGCTTCTTACATTCACCTTTTCACGTTAATTCAAATACTTTTATTCAAATTCATACGGTTTYATTTCAATACTATAAAACCAAAATGGTAGGTCCGGGTAGTCAAACAAAACAGCTGGGTGTTGGTTAAACTGTTTTTTCCCCCTGTGAGCACAGAGCGATTTTTAGCAGAGCAGTAGGAACGGACATGGAGTGCCAGAGAGGAGTGGCAGAGAGGAAGCACCACTCGATGAGCAGGGTTTTCCAACTGCTCAACTCCGCTCACATGCTCTGGTGGACTGAGATGAATCCAACGCAAAAAAACAACAACATCTCTCTAGCTTAAACTGACATTGTTATGGGTATTTTTGTATTATGCTAATTCAATTGGCGTGGATATCGACCTTAGGGGGTTTTAAGAAGTGAGAAATACATACAGAGAGCTGCGACTCCTCTCTCTGTAACTAGAACAGCAGTGAACTGCATGTTTTTCCACCATTGCATTTTGAGCAAGGGTCATATGCTTGTGATTCTCAGAATGCATCTCTCCCTCCTTGTGCACAATGGGAGTGAGAGTGGCTCGGTCACACATCAGCTGACAGTGAAACAGGAACAGYCAGATACTTTCATAGCAGGAATCAACATAATGCACAGGCTATTACTGTTGACCAAATAATGGTTTTAGAACAATAAACAAGAACGCTGTGTAGCAAAAACCATAGAAATTGACTGACGTACGCAAAATGCTTCGGTAAGAGGGAGGCAATGCCGGTGTCTGTAATTMTCGCTTTATAGTTGCAGCTCTAACAGTAAAGGGGTTAACAGCTTAGCTTCCTTTACTGTCCGACTGCCCCATACTGGGCTCAAACCAGTGATTCGCAACACGTGACCACCCTCCTTGACAATGTTCAAATCGATTGAGCCATACAAAAAAGGTACCGATTGGATGGCTCCATCGGCATCATTTTAAGCTAGCTGTGGAGGGAGCTAACAGCACATTATTAACCCCGTTACATAGGACTCGACCTAACCTAGAGAGATCATGATGACACTTCAAAATGGGGATGGCCAATAACAAATAAAGTGTTCTCTGTGTGGCTATTTGTCCAGCCAGTAACTACGGTGTGAATTAGAGAACTTGACAACATTCCTRCAGTAAAGTCTCAGATTACACAGACCACACGACTAACACCCAAACACCAGTTGTTCATAGTTTCAACGTATATGTTAAATGGCTGAGGCTTAAAACAGTCATTACAAGTCAGGGTGGAGCAGACAGTGATACAGGAGTAGTCAAGTACGTGTGGGAGGGCAACACCAGACAGACAGCAGTGGGGCTGGGCTGTGGTATTTCGGAGGTTTTGTAAACTGATCGCTATACTGGCTCTGTGAGGCTGCACTTTACTTCCCCTATCAAACCATCTACAGCCAATCTGCTCTAGCCAATTCAATGAACGGCATGCATATGCCTCGTATTTTCAGTAGGCTACACCTGAAAGCCTTCTTCGCCATTAGTCTAGGCCATATTCTTGCATTCTCCTGGCTCTGAAGGAGGAACCACTGCACCACGCTCTCTTAGGCTTTTCCATAGTACACTTGTCAAGTTCAACCCTCACTTGGGTACATCGGCACAAACTGGCATTTCAAAAGACGACATGTACGCAACTATGTATCTGGCTGTGTTAAGCTACTGACCTATTTGACCAAGATAAGTTTGTATGCATTGATATGTAGGCTACATGTGCCTTTAAAGTATGTAGTTCTGTCTTTGAGCTGTTCTGTATTATGTTTCATGTGGACCCCAGGAAGAGTAGCTGCTGCTTTTGCAACAGCTAATGGGGATCCTAATAAAATACAAAAAAAAAGCAGTAGGGTTCTGTACATTCAGCATCTCTCAAGTGGAGAGTAAATAGCTAGCTAGCAGTATTTCAAGCTTCTCAGTGGAGCAGTGTGGATAAAGGAAACATTTGGAGTAAAGTGGAATACCCCACCCCTGTATTGAGGTATGTTTTCCAACCTATATATCTTGTGCAGGCTCCAAGGTGTCTTAATGTAACGCAGGAGATGAACATAGTATGTTGAGGGTAAAGAAACAAAGGAAGCCCATTCATTTTCAATGAAGGAAGCAAAGTGGGCAGGGGGACCATTGGGCAATGCGAGCATGGGTYYGACCAAATTTGGAATAAACCGAACTGTATTCAAATAATCTGCTACGTCGTGTCGTGATTGACCAATTGAAGCTCACTCTACTGTAGTTTCCAGACCCTAGTGGATTGACTGTTGATACGTAGCACTACCTAGCCTGCTTACGCTTCGAACACACCGACTGCGTCATTGCGCTTCGATACACCAGAAGTACATTCATTTCCAATGGAACGCTGCATTTGCCTTGCAGCATTGCGTTGCAGAGGCAGTTGCAGTGCGTTCTGTGTGGTGCATACGTTCGATAAATCGAACGTATGCATCKAATTGTATGAGTGGACTTGACAGAAAGTAGCAAAATATGAATGTCGMMTTTTTTTTGCATACACATTCAGTAAAAATTTGTGATTACATAAAAACAGTTTGATTGCATAATTTCTTTACATTTTTTATAAATTTATTTGCCAAGTATATTATTTATTCGATGACATCCTCAAATTAATTGTGAGAGCCTATAATATAATTTCCCTCAAATGCAGTTTTGGAGCGAAATGCAATAATAAATAGTAAAGATAGGCAGAGTAGGCTCTTTCAACAATGAGACCAACGTTGAGGAAGGTGGTCTTGATCTCGCTGTTGGGCCGGGACCAGCCCCGCCGAAAGCGCAGGTCTGTGTGGTTCGAGAGATGGTTTATTTATTATTTATTTGACTATTTCTTTCACACACACCTCATTGGCTAGGTTAGCTAGCTAACGCTAACTAGCCACATCTAGCACAAGCTCACTACTAAACTGACCTGGCAATCCTACTATCGTGGACACTTGTCTCCAAGCAGCATTTTTTTGTGTTTATGTCCCTGTAGCTGTCAGCAGTTGTGTCAAAAAGACACGGTTTTGAGGATACTGCGAAAATTATTCTCTCTTCCATGTGTCCAACCGCATGCGACCATTTGCAAAAGGTACCTGCATCAGTATAGTTGCCTAGCTGCGCAAAATGTTATGCAGCAGTGATGCAATGACGCAGCCGGTGTGTTCGAAGCGTTACACCAACATGGGGGCGAAGCAAGCCTGGCTATAAGAACGTATGCGTTAAAGGGATCTCTGCCATTACCGTGATTGCGTTCCGACCCCAGTGCAGCGCAGTGTAAACAAGCGTAATGGTAGTGTCGCTATCTTCTTGCGATCATCATGCTAGTTGGACCTATATTTAAATCCGAGATTCCACACTACAATCATATCTGTCACACACAAACGGCAGTAAATAACACATTAACAGCAATCATTGTGCAAAGAGCGTTAACAGGAGGTGTAGGTTGCTAGCTTAACTAACGTTAGCTGCTCATTCGTGAGAAGTTCAAGACATGATCACAAAGCGACAGAGACAAATGAAAGCACAACGTTTGTTACAATGTTTTCGATTAGGAGGGTGAGAGGTTAACTTTGATTAATTTGTTATATGCTGCACGGTTCCTATTTTAGAGCTAGGACCGTACAAGGAGTCTGCATTTGAGATTCGCAAAGGAGCGGAAGTTGGGCAGAGCGGCTGCCGAGCTAAAAATAATAGCTAGACTAACGTTAGCCTAGCAATAATCGCGGTTTGTTTATCCAGCTTTTATACACAGTAGCTTAAATAAAAGCATGCACATACAACCCCAAAGATATCATATATCCTCCAATGTGGATAAAAACGTAATCTTACCTTAGCCTCATCAGATAACTGCTCCTCATGATCCGCCATCTTTTCTTCCGGCACCACCAGCTTGTCGAAACCGAATCACAACTTCGGCAACATCATACAGTTGATTTTGATGTGTGTGCCCATACATATTAAATATATCACTTCACCCATCAGGGACTCATTATTATCCATAAGCACTTCAGTCCTACTTCATGTGTTGAACATACAGTCCATGGTTTTGAAAGCATATGTTTGGTAAAACGAAATGACATTGAAATAATATAGTTGTAAATTGTGTTATATATTATAAGTATAGCATGCGTGTTAAAAGTACCCAGTTAGAATTAATTGCCAGTTGTATCTTGTTTCTGATTTTTGGGGGATGAAATGTATTTACACCATTTGACCACATTTGCAGTAATGTATCAATGCATGTGGTATACAGTATGTCATTCAGTACCGTGTATGCTCTATTTATTTCCACTAGATGGTACTGTAATCCTGCATTGTGAACTACTCTGATTAATTACTGTGGTAAAATGTATAAACCCTGAATCGCCGTCAGACATGCTTGATTACCAGTGAAGGTGAATACGACAAGTGCACACATCGGAAAGAAGTGAAATCCCAGATAGACAAACTATTACCCTACTCTGTGACAATACACGCTAAAATGTCTTATTAAGTGTTTTGTCCAAATAGTGGTCCAGGCTTTATCAGCCTACGCCAATGACGTACACTAGGTAAAGGTGGAAACAGAAATATTGGATTGCTTGAAATGAGAAAAAGTAATTATCAAGGGATTATTTGAAGCGGAAGAAAAATGTGCTACATTTGATTTACTGTATTAACTCCAAATATGACGTTGAGTTTGTAGGCCTAGGGTCATCTTATCTTTCTCACTGGTTGGTTGTTTCCAGCAGATTATACTAGGCCAGGGATCTCTAGTTAATATAATACCTTTATGGCTGGGACCCTTTTTTTGTCTTTGAACCAAGCGTGAACTCAATATGACCTCAGCATGACCAGCTTTCCAAGCTGGTAGGAACCTGACCACAACCTGCAGAATTCCGATGTGCAGCACATATGAGTTGTGCTAGTTAACAAATAAGTCTCAAAGAGTAACTCTCATGAAAACCATATGTTTTAGGCTTAGTTGGGGCGGCATGTAGCCTAGTGGTTAGAGCATTGGGCCAGTAACCAAAAGATTGCAGGATCAAATCCCCAAGGTAAAAATCTGTCGTTCTGCACTGGGTACTAAAGACATGGATGTCAATTAAAGCAGCCCCCTGCACTTCTCTGATTCAGAGAAGTTGGGTTAAATGTGGAAGCCACATTTCAGTTGAAGGAATTCAGTAGTACAACTGGCTAGGTATCTTCCTTTCCCTAGTTAAGCCTGACTCCTACATGTATTTTGACCATGACTCCATTTTGCTCCTAACGGCCTCAACAAACCAAAGACTCAAGAGGGAAGTTCCGGTGGTAAGGTCTGACCAATCAGAATCCATGCTCCAAGACTGTTTTGATCACATGGACTGGAATAAGTTCCAGGGAACCTCTGGGGATAACATCAATGAATACGCAGACTCAGTCACCGAATTCATCAAAACATGTGATTCCGATGGTGTCTTACAAAACTTACCTGAATCAAAAACTGTGGATTGATGGCAGCCTAGTCGGGAAACTGAGAGATGCTGCTTATAAACATGCAAGGTGACTGGGACAATTGTATGGTTATACAGTACAAATACGACCTATGCAGATCAATCAAAAACCGTGGATTGATGGCAGCCTAGTCGGGAAACTGAGAGATGCTGCTTATAAACATGCAAGGTGACGGGGACAATTGTATGGTCATACAGTACATATACGACCTATGCAGATCAATCAAATTTTTGAATTTGAGCTTGGTCGGCGCCAGAAATATTCTTAAAAATATTGAATCAGGGTTAGTTTGTTAGCTGGGCTGATAGAGGAGCGATTACGATAGAGTAAACCAAGTCTATATTTAACCTTAGCCTGCAGCTATGATATGTGCTGAGAGAAGGACAGTGTACCATCTAGCCATACACCCAAGTACCTGTATGAGGTGACTACCTCAAGCTCTAAACCCTCAAAGGTAGTAATCACACCAGTGGGGAGAGGGGCATTCGTTGGGCCAGTAACTGAAAGGTTGCTGGATTGAATCCCCAAGCTGACAAGGTAAAAATCTGTTGTTCTGCCCCTGAACAAGGCAGTTAACCCACTGTTCCCCAGTAGGCCATCATTGTAAATAAGAATTTGTTCTTAACTGACTTGCCTCGTTAAATAAAGGTTACATTTAAAAAAAATCATCGGCCAGTGCTATCAGGGATCCTTGGGACAGCCTTTCCTTACTTCAATGGAGGTAGGGACACCCCAAGGATTCCGGACCAATATTCATCCAGTGCCCACAGACTTCTAATTCTGAAAAGTGAAAGCATACCTGTGAGAGGGGTTACCCTGGTAGTAGTTGTAGGTTTTTATACAGTACCCAAGAGTTAATTTGACCAGAGCTACTGTGTAAATACTGCAATGCGGGTTGGATTGAGCACTTAATCTTCATTTTCAAGGTGATTATTGCACTTTTCTTAGATGTCAGGAACTTGGCACCTTACCACAGTGAACTAACTGTCCAGAGCCGTATTCACTTGCGATGCACATCATTTTATTACTAGAGCGTGCCAGTGGACTTCTGGTAAGTATGCTTTGGTGAGAAAGTGATGGGATCAGGTATAACTGCGTTTACCCACCCCCAAAATGAATATTTATGAGCAATTCCTTACACCCACAATTTCTCACCTGAATGCATGTTTACTTTATTTGAAGGGGTTGGACAAAGGCTGAAATWGGGGTTYAGCGTTACCCTTTAAAAACAGCAGGCTGGTTTATCCCTCTTTTCAACACTTTTCCATTCATATTTTTTATTTAACCAAATTAAAAGTGGTGGGGCGCTGGCACATCTGATTGAAAATAAATTAGGAAAATGCCAGCTTGCCACACGTTTGCTGCTGGTGGCCCTGCTGCTCTCCCTGACAAGTGATCCTGTGAGAACTGTGAGGTCAACTGGTGTCTTTGTGTATGAGCCTTTCGCGTTCATGCTGTTTCAGTTCCTGCAGTGGTCTGGTTCAGTCTCTGCAGTGGCGGCAGTGGCCAGAGGGGGCGCAGGGTGCAAGGTTCTGCCACACCCTTGAGAAGAACCTTGGGAAACTTCTTCTTCTTCTTGGCGTCTGTCAGGAGAACAAACAACACACAGCACACAGGCCTGTAGTTAGAGAATCCCAGTCTCTTCCCACAGCTGCTGTATCCCCTGCACAAGTGTGTTGTGGAGTGCCATGTGCCTGGCAAGCAAGACTAGAGAATACAATCAACTCCTGACTTCAAATACGACTTTTTACTACTTATTTACTACTAAGTAACTTTTGCTTCTAGAACTTTACAAATAGTACTGCAAAAAAATATTGACACTCTGAGATGTGCTTATCTTCCTCTGGGTCAATCTCCACCCCTGAGATAGGGAGGAAAGAAGGGAGGAAGAAAGGGAGGGAAGAAAGGGAGGAAAGAAGGGCTCCCTGACCTCTGAGGTCTCGATTGCTGGAAACCTCCACATTAAAAAAAACAAATCACTCTCTGTCTTTCTCTCTGACACTCTCTATGATCGCTGACTACATACACATTAGAAGTATGGATATTATGGATACATTATGGACAACAGATGTAGGGCTCTGGTTTGTCACTCCTCTTACCTCTCGGTAAGGACACCTTTCAGGAAGACGACAGGACAGACTGGGCACCTCCATGTCCTTCCTGTTCTCATGGGCTTGGATCTCCGGCGCCTGAGACCCATGAAGTATGTCAGGAGACGTTGCTGGATAAAAGAGAAAGAGAGAAGTGATGTGAGGTGTGTAAAGTGTGCAGGTGTATTGCTCCAGTAGAGCAGTGAAGCAGTAATCCGTTCCTCAGAGATGTTCTTCTGATCAGTGCACATCAGCTGGAATGACAAGATAACAAATGATACAGTATCTAGTTGAGAGGAGATGGCAAATTACAGTACAGTACATATAGATGACATAACAATATCCCCGCATTAGGTTTGCAAAATTAATGTTCCCGTAATTCCACGGTTTTCCAGAAATCCTGGTTGGAGGAAACAGGATTCGCTGCTTATTCCATCCTGATTCCGGGAGTCCTCCAACTTAGATTTCTGGAAAACCTGGGAATTTTGGGGAAGTTACCAGAATTTTGCAACCCTACATTGTATTGTTTTACACTTATTCTAATCAGTACAGGTCCTTCTCGACTGTATTTGTTTCTTTGTTGACATGAGAATGCCCGTTATTAAATAGCCTACCTACCATATTGATCTTTCTGTTATCCATTGGGATTTGACACTGAGTTGATTTGGTTACTTTTGTATTACTGATAGGGGTGCATGTGKCATGTTTCATGCATGTTAACATTAGAAGCCTCCTCCCTAAGTTTGTTTTATTCACTGCTTTAGCACACTCTGCCAAACCGGATGTCCTAGCCGTGTCTGAATCCTGGCTTAGGAAGACCACCAAAAACCRTGAAATMRKCATCTCTAACTACAACATCTTCCGGCAAGATAGAACTGCCAAAGGGGGCYGTGTTGCAATCTACTGCAGAGATAGCCTGCAGAGTTCTGTCTTACTATCCAGGGCTGTACCCAAACAATTCGAGCTTCTACTTTTAAAAATCCACCTTTCCAGAAACAAGTCTCTCACTGTTGCCGCRTGCTATAGACCACCCTCTGCCCTCAGCTGTGCCCTGGACACCATATGTGAATTGATTTCCCCCCATCTATCTTGGGGTGGCAGCGTAGCCTAGTGGTTAGAGCATTGGACTAGTAACCGAAAGGTTGCAAGATCGAATCCCCGAGCTGACAAGGTACAAATCTGTCGTTCTGCCCCTGAACAAGGCACTGTGCCTAGGCCATCATTGAAAATAAGAATTTGTTCTTAACTGACTTGCCGAGTTAAATAAGCAGCTCATGCTGCTAGGTGACCTAAACTGGGACATGCTTGCCATCCTACAATCTAAGCTTGATGCCCTCAATCTCACACAAATTATCAATGAACCCACCAGGTATAACCCCAAATCTGTAAACACAGGCACCCTCATAGATGTCATCCTAACCAACTTTCCCTCCAAATACACCTCTGCTGTTTTCAACCAAGATCGCAGTGATCATTGCCTGTAATGGGTCTGCGGTCAAATGACTACCCCTAATCACTGTCAAACTCTCCCTAAAACACTTCAGCGAGCAGGCTGTCCTAATCGACCTGGCCTGGGTATCCTGGAAGGATAATGACCTCATCCCGTCAGTAGAGGATGCCTGGTTATTCTTTAAAAGTGCCTTCCTCACCATCTTAAATAAGCATGCCCATTTAAAAAAAATTAGAACAAGGAACAGATATAGCCCTTGGTGCTCTCCAGACCTGACTTCCCTCGACCAGCACAAAAACATCCTGTGGCGTTCTGCATTAGCATCGAATAGCCCCCGTGATATGAAACTTTTCAGGGAAGTTAGGAAAGCTAAGGCTAGCTTTTTCAAGCAGAAATGTTCATCCTGAAAAACAAACTCAAAAAAGTTCCGGGACACTGTAAAGTCCATGGAGAATAAGAGCACCATGGAGAATAAGACTGTCACCACCGATAAATCAACTATAATTGAGAATTTCAATAAGCATTTTTCTACGGCTGGCCATGCTTTCCACCTGGCTACCCCTATCCCGATCAACAGCCCTGCACCCCCCACAGCAACTCGCCCAAGCCTCCCCCATTTCTCCTTCACCCATATCCAGATAATTGATGTTCTGAAAGAGCTGCAAAATCTCAACCCCTACAAATCAGCCGGACTAGAATATCTGGACCCTCTTTTTCAAAGATTCTTCTCCCAAAATTGTTTCAACCCCTATTACTAGCCTGTTCAACCGCTCTTTCGTATCGTCTGAGATTCCCAAAGATTGGAAAGCTGCCGCGGTCATCCCCCTCTTCAAAGGGGGAGACACTCTAGACTCAAACTGCAACAGACCTATATCCATCCTACCCTGCCTTTCTAAGGTCTTCGAAAGCCAAGTTATCAAACAGATTACCGACCATTTCGAATCCCACCGTACCTTCTCCACTATGCAATCTGGTTTCAGAGCTGGTCATGGGTGCACCTCAGCCACACTCAAGGTCCTAAATTATATCATAACCGCCATCGATAAGAGACATTACTGTGCAGCCGTATTCATCAACTTGGCCAAGGCTTTCGACTCTGTCAATCACCACATTCTTATCGGCAGACTCAACAGCCTTGGTTTCTCAAATGATTGCCTCGCCTGGTTCACCAACTACTTCTCTGACAGAGTTCAGTGTGTCAAATCGGAGGGCCTGTTGTCCGGACCTCTGGCAGTCTCTATGGGGGTGGCAAAGGGTTCAATTCTCGGGCCGACTCTCTTCTCTGTATACATCAATGATGTCCCTTTTGCTGCTGGTGATTCTCTGATCCATCTCTATGTAGACGACACCATTCTGTATACCTCTGGCCCTTCTTTGGACACTGTGTTAACTAACCTCCAGACGAGCTTCAATGCAATACAACTCTCCTTCCGTTGCCTCCAACTGCTCTTAAATACAAGTAAAACTAAATGCATGCTCTTCAACCGATCGCTGCCCACACCTGCACGTCCAGCATCACTACTCTGGACGGTTCTGACTTAGAATATGTGGACAACTACAAATACCTAGGTGTCTGGTTAGACTGTAAACTCTCCTTCCAGACTCACATTAAGCAWAATAAATTAAATCTAGAATCAGCTTCCTATTTCGCAACAAAGCATCCTTCACTCATGCTGCCAAACATACCRTCGTAAAACTGACCATCCTACTGATCCTCGACTTTGGCGATGTCATTTACAAAATATTCTCGAACACTCTACTCAACAAATTGGATGCAGTCTATCACAGTGCCATCTGTTTTGTCACCAAAGCCCCATATACTACCCACCACTGCGACCTGTACGCTCTCGTTGGCTGGCCCTCGCTTCATACTCGCAGCCAAACCACTMGCTCCAGGTCATCTACAYGTCTKTGCTAGGTAAAGRKCCACCTTATCTCAGCTCACTGGACACCATAGCAGCACCCACCCGTAGCACGCGCTCCAGCAGGTGTATCTCACTGATCATCCCTAAAGCCAAAACCTCATTTGGCCGCCTTTCCTTCCAGTTCTCTGCTGCCAATGACTGGAACGAACTGCAAAAATCACTGAAGCTGGAGACTCAAAACTCCCTCACTAGCTTTAAGCACCAGCTGTCAGAGCAGCTCACAGATCACTGCACCTGTACATAGCCCATCTGTAAATAGCCCACCCAACTACCTCATCCCCATACTGTATTGTAATATATTTATCTTGCTCCTTTGCACCCCAGTATCTATCTTGCACATTCATCGTTCTGGCACATCTACCATTCCATGCTTTAATTGGTATACTGTAATTACTTCGCGGACTATGGCCTATTTATGCTTAACCGTCCCTTATCCTACCTCATGTTATGACACTGGATATAACTGTTCTACTGTTTAGCTCTAGCTTCGTGACATCCTCATATTTTGTTAATATCTCACTTGGCATACGTAGTTGTGGATTGTAGGTAATTATTGGACCATGTGCACTAAAAACATTTGTACACTCCATTAAGTATGTGGTTGTGCATAAATTGATTTTGTTGATCTGTTTGTACATGTTAACTTGTGTATTCACTGCTTTGCTTTATCTTGGCCAGGTCGCAGTTGTAAAATGCAGAGAATGTGTTCTCAACTATGCCTACTGGTTAAATAAAGGTGAAAAATAAATAAATAAATAATGTTTCTCAGAATATAGTTTTTGTTTGTTTGATGCATAGATTTTAGAAACACATGCTGATCTCTTATGACATAAACCAAACGCAAGAATTCTGAATTCCAGAGGAATGGTTCAATTCTAAAATAGACGTGATTACTTTGCTACCTCCATGAAACTCAGGACGCGTACAGTTCTAGTAGCATTATCATGGCAATGGTGATGTAATCGTACTGTCTGTTTCCATCATAATGAGGTTAGGCCATTTAAAATAACTTTATCCTTATTAAATACTTTTTAGGCTTACAGAATCAAAAAGTGTCAAATGAGATTTTAAGTACATGTTTTTCTTTGCAATAAGACAGCCTCCCTAGCAAATACAACAGTTTTGCTCAAGTCAGACTTTGGTCTATCTTTTACCCAAGAAAGTATAGGGTCTCCTGGTGTTGCAATTCCTTTCAGCT
>NC_036866.1:42587473-42593045 GCF_002910315.2 Salvelinus sp. IW2-2015
CGTGATATGAAACTTTTCAGGGAAGTTAGGAAAGCTAAGGCTAGCTTTTTCAAGCAGAAATGTTCATCCTGAAAAACAAACTCAAAAAAGTTCCGGGACACTGTAAAGTCCATGGAGAATAAGAGCACCATGGAGAATAAGACTGTCACCACCGATAAATCAACTATAATTGAGAATTTCAATAAGCATTTTTCTACGGCTGGCCATGCTTTCCACCTGGCTACCCCTATCCCGATCAACAGCCCTGCACCCCCCACAGCAACTCGCCCAAGCCTCCCCCATTTCTCCTTCACCCATATCCAGATAATTGATGTTCTGAAAGAGCTGCAAAATCTCAACCCCTACAAATCAGCCGGACTAGAATATCTGGACCCTCTTTTTCAAAGATTCTTCTCCCAAAATTGTTTCAACCCCTATTACTAGCCTGTTCAACCGCTCTTTCGTATCGTCTGAGATTCCCAAAGATTGGAAAGCTGCCGCGGTCATCCCCCTCTTCAAAGGGGGAGACACTCTAGACTCAAACTGCAACAGACCTATATCCATCCTACCCTGCCTTTCTAAGGTCTTCGAAAGCCAAGTTATCAAACAGATTACCGACCATTTCGAATCCCACCGTACCTTCTCCACTATGCAATCTGGTTTCAGAGCTGGTCATGGGTGCACCTCAGCCACACTCAAGGTCCTAAATTATATCATAACCGCCATCGATAAGAGACATTACTGTGCAGCCGTATTCATCAACTTGGCCAAGGCTTTCGACTCTGTCAATCACCACATTCTTATCGGCAGACTCAACAGCCTTGGTTTCTCAAATGATTGCCTCGCCTGGTTCACCAACTACTTCTCTGACAGAGTTCAGTGTGTCAAATCGGAGGGCCTGTTGTCCGGACCTCTGGCAGTCTCTATGGGGGTGGCAAAGGGTTCAATTCTCGGGCCGACTCTCTTCTCTGTATACATCAATGATGTCCCTTTTGCTGCTGGTGATTCTCTGATCCATCTCTATGTAGACGACACCATTCTGTATACCTCTGGCCCTTCTTTGGACACTGTGTTAACTAACCTCCAGACGAGCTTCAATGCAATACAACTCTCCTTCCGTTGCCTCCAACTGCTCTTAAATACAAGTAAAACTAAATGCATGCTCTTCAACCGATCGCTGCCCACACCTGCACGTCCAGCATCACTACTCTGGACGGTTCTGACTTAGAATATGTGGACAACTACAAATACCTAGGTGTCTGGTTAGACTGTAAACTCTCCTTCCAGACTCACATTAAGCAAAATAAATTAAATCTAGAATCAGCTTCCTATTTCGCAACAAAGCATCCTTCACTCATGCTGCCAAACATACCTTCGTAAAACTGACCATCCTACTGATCCTCGACTTTGGCGATGTCATTTACAAAATATTCTCGAACACTCTACTCAACAAATTGGATGCAGTCTATCACAGTGCCATCTGTTTTGTCACCAAAGCCCCATATACTACCCACCACTGCGACCTGTACGCTCTCGTTGGCTGGCCCTCGCTTCATACTCGCAGCCAAACCACTTGCTCCAGGTCATCTACAAGTCTATGCTAGGTAAAGCCCCACCTTATCTCAGCTCACTGGACACCATAGCAGCACCCACCCGTAGCACGCGCTCCAGCAGGTATATCTCACTGGTCACCCCCAAAGCCAATTCTTCCTTTGGCCGCCTCTCCTTCCAGTTCTCTGCTGCCAATGACTGGAACGAACTGCAAAAATCACTGAAGCTGGAGACTCAAAACTCCCTCACTAGCTTTAAGCACCAGCTGTCAGAGCAGCTCACAGATCACTGCACCTGTACATAGCCCATCTGTAAATAGCCCACCCAACTACCTCATCCCCATACTGTATTTATTTATTTATCTTGCTCCTTTGCACCCCAGTATCTATACTTACACATTCATCTTCTGCACATCTACCATTCCAGTGTTTAATTGGTATATTGTAATTACTTCGCGACTATGGCCTATTTATTGCCTTACCTCCCTTAATCCTACCTCATTTGCATACACTGTATATAGACTGTTTCTACTGTATTATTGACTGTATGCCGTTCTGTACCATCACTCATTCATATATCTTTATGTACATATTCTTTATCCCTTTACACTTGTGTGTATAACGTAGTAGTTGTGGAATTGTTAGGTTAGATTACTTGTTGGTTATTACTGCATTGTCGGAACTAGAAGCACAAGCATTTCGCTACACTCACATTAACATCTGCTAACCATGTGTATGTGACAAATAAAATTTGATTTGATTTGATTTGATATGTTTGTTTATTCCATGTTTAACTCTGTGTTGTTGTATGTGTCAAACTGCTTTGCTTTATCTTGGCCAGGTCGCAGTTGTAAATGAGAACTTGTTCTCAACTAGCCTACRTGGTTAAATAAAGGTGAAAATAAATAAATAAATACATGTTTCTCAGAATTAGTTTTTGTTTTTGTTGATCATYGATTTTAGAACACATGCTGATCTCTTATGACATAATACCAACCAGAATTCTGAATTCCAGAGAATGGTTCAATTCTAAAATAAGAGTGATTACTTTGCTACACCATGACAACCAGGACGCTACAGTCTAGTAGCATTATCATGGCAATGTGATGTAATCGTACTGTAATGTTTCCATCATATGAGTTAGGCCTTTAAAATAACTTTATCCTTTATTAAACTTGTTTAGGRTACAGAACAAAAGTGATCAAATGAGATTTTAAAGTACATTTTTCAAAAGACAGCTCCCTAGCAAATACAACAGTTTGCTCAAGTCAGACTTTGGTCTACATTTTACCCAAGAAAAGTTATAGGAGTACGCTACGCTACTCGATCGCACCTAAACGTCTGGATTAAGGCTTTGTAATGCGAGGATGCCGTCAATTATTGTTGGGCTACAGTTGAGTGATTCATGTTCTCTTGGTACATTTCTTTCCAGTGAAAACGCAGACAAATGYCAGGAGTGGAATATTAGCTAGAAAGAATGGTACCCATGAGATGTGGTCCCCTGAGATATTCTGTCGTTTTATCAAACAAATTAAGAACTTTTTTCTCTTCACATGGGTATAGAATACGTTTTAGTACTAACACTAGAATGCACGTTCATGTCATGGTGTGTTGCGACAGCCTGCCGAATGCCCAGTGTGAACTAGGGAATGTAATTTTTCCAAGTGGGGTCTCCTGCATTTTCTAGTGTCAATTTGGGGTTGTGTGCAGTAACATTTTGGGAAACCTTGGAATATGGATGTATCAGATGGTCTAAAACACACACACACACACACACCAACTACTCATCCCATACTGTATTTATTTATTTATCTTGCTCCTTTGCACCCAGTATCTATACTTACACATTCATCTTCTGCACATCTACCATTCCAGTGTTTAATTGGTATATTGTAATTACTTCGCGACTATGGCCTATTTATTGCCTTACCTCCCTTAATCCTACCTCATTTGCATACACTGTATATAGACTGTTTCTACTGTATTATTGACTGTATGCCGTTCTGTACCATCACTCATTCATATATCTTTATGTACATATTCTTTATCCCTTTACACTTGTGTGTATAACGTAGTAGTTGTGGAATTGTTAGGTTAGATTACTTGTTGGTTATTACTGCATTGTCGGAACTAGAAGCACAAGCATTTCGCTACACTCACATTAACATCTGCTAACCATGTGTATGTGACAAATAAAATTTGATTTGATTTGATTTGATATGTTTGTTTATTCCATGTTTAACTCTGTGTTGTTGTATGTGTCAAACTGCTTTGCTTTATCTTGGCCAGGTCGCAGTTGTAAATGAGACTTGTTCTCAACTAGCCTACCTGGTTAAATAAAGGTGAAAATAAATAAATAAATACATGTTTCTCAGAATTAGTTTTTGTTTTTGTTGATCATGGATTTTAGAAAACATGCTGATCTCTTATGACAAATACCAACCAGAATTCTGAATTCCAGAGAATGGTTCAATTCTAAAATAGAGTGATTACTTTGCTACACCATGACAACCAGGACGCTACAGTCTAGTAGCATTATCATGGCAATGTGATGTAATCGTACTGTAATGTTCCATCATATGAGTTAGGCCTTTAAAATAACTTTATCCTTTATTAAACTTGTTTAGGCTACAGAACAAAAGTGATCAAATGAGATTTTAAAGTACATTTTTCAAAAGACAGCTCCCTAGCAAATACAACAGTTTGCTCAAGTCAGACTTTGGTCTACATTTTACCCAAGAAAAGTTATAGGAGTACGGCTTACGCTACTCGATCGCACCTAAACGTCTGGATTAAGGCCTTTGTAATGCGAGGATGCCGTCAATTATTGTTGGGCTACAGTTGAGTGATTCATGTTCTCTTGGTACATTTCTTTCCAGTGAAAACGCAGACAAATGACAGGAGTGGAATATTAGCTAGAAAGAATGGTCCCATGAGATGTGGTCCCCTGAGATATTCTGTCGTTTTATCAAACAAATTAAGAACTTTTTTCTCTTCACATGGGTATAGAATACGTTTTAGTACTAACACTAGAAGCACGTTCATGTCATGGTGTGTTGCGACAGCCTGCCGAATGCCCAGTGTGAACTAGGGAATGTAATTTTCCAAGTGGGGTCTCCTGCATTTTCTAGTGTCAAGTTGGGGTTGTGTGCAGTAACATTTTGGGAAACCTTGGAATATGGATGTATCAGATGGCCTAAAACACACACACACACACACACACACGCACGCACGCACGCACGCACGCACGCACGCACATACATACACACACACACACACACACACACACACTAGAGGATTTAGAATGAATACCATGCAAGGAGAACATTACTTCTGACTTGAGCTGTTTTTGAATGTTGTCTTCTTCAGTACCATGTTGTCTTCTAAGCAGTACCGTGTTGCTTCTACGGTACTGTTCTCTTCTTCAGTACGTGTTGTCTTCTACAGTACCGTGTTGTCTTCTACGGTACCGTGTTCTCTTCTTCAGTACCGTGTTGTCTTCTACAGTCCGTGGTGTCTTCTACAGTACCGCGTTGTCTTCTACAGTACCGTGTTGTCTTCTACAGTACCGTGTGTTTCTCACAGTACCGGTTGTTCTTCTACAGTACCGTGTTGTCTTCTACAGTACGCGTGTTGTCTTCTACAGTACCATGTTGTCTTCTACAGTACCATGTCTTCTACAGTACCGTGTTGTCTTTCTACAGTACGCGTTGTCTTCTACAGTACCGTGTTGTCTTCTACAGTACCGTGGTGTCTTCTACAGTACCGCGTTGTCTTCTACAGTACCATGTCTTCTACAGTACCGCTGTTGTCTTCTACAGTACCGTGTTGTCTTCTACAGTACCGTGTTGTCTTCTACAGTACCGTGGTTGTCTTCTACAGTACCGGTTGTTCTTCTTCAGTACGTGTTTGTCTTCTACAGTACCGCGTCTTCTACAGTACGTGTTGTCTTCTACAGTCCCGTGTTGTCTTCTACAGTACCGTGTTGTTCTTCTACAGTACCGCGTCGTCTTCTACAGTACGCGTCTTCTACAGTACCTTGT
>NC_036866.1:42899866-42974651 GCF_002910315.2 Salvelinus sp. IW2-2015
AGGCGCTCGCTGCAGACTGATAGAGATGACACTGATTCGAGCGCGGATCCCAGGTTGTCCACGCCTCCTTGTTGTGGTTGTAGTCCAGGAGGATGGCTGGCTTCCTGTCCTCACGAGCACTGATCTCAGCCGTTTTGTGCAGTGTGCTCAGGAGGACCACATTCTTGTTCCTCTTTGGGAGATAAGAAACTAGAGTGGTGTGGGGGTGAAGGCAGACTTTGATGAGAAGGCCTCTCTCCCCTTGTTGCGAGAAGTGCATGGGAGCTCAGGCTTGTTATGTCTAACTGTGCCAACTATGGTGATCTTCCTCTTCAGGAGCTGCTGGCTGAGTTCAATCAGTAGCACACATCATCTCAATATCTCATTGTGTGTGTGTGTGTTGTGTTGTGGTGTGTGTGTTGTGTGTGTGTGTGTTGTGTTGTGTGTGTGTGTGTGTGTTGTGTGGTGTGTGTGTGTGTGTGTGTGTGTGTGTGTGTGTGTCTTTGTGGTTTTTGTGGTGTGTAAATGATTTATAACTGCCGGGTCAAAAATGACCCTAAGACAGTCGTTGTACCCTGGTGGTGTACAGCTTTCATGGAACCATGAACAAAGACGATGTTTCACTTTTTCTAATGTTGGGGCCACTCTAGGAAAAGTCATCGAATTTCAAGTTGAAAAGATATCATTTCTGAGGTTTTCTCTGCTGTTAAACATAGTTGCGGGTCCTTTTTGACCCTTAAGACAACACAAGGGTTAATCAGCTTCTTGATATCACACCCGTCAGGTGGATGGATTATCTTGGCAAAGAAGAAATGCTCACTAACAGGGAGGTTGTCACGTTGGTATGAAGAGATTCGGGAGGCAGGCGCAGGAATGCGTAATGTTTTTTTTATTAAGCCCAAATTACGGCGTGCCGTGTAAAGGCACGTGGACGAAAACCAAACAACACGTAACAAAACACAGGGTAGAAACCCAAAACAAAAGAGCGAGGAGTACCTCGAATAAATAACACAAGCGCACGATGATTAACACACGGGACGAGACCCGTAATCATCTGCGCGATCCACAATGACACGAAAGCCAAAACACACAGCACAGGTACTCACACGCACCAACGGACATAGTACAATATATTACCTTTACAATAATGGACAGCACCATGGTGAACAAAGGACATATATACAAATACAATCAGTGGGAATAGGGGCCAGGTGTGCACAATGAACGTTCCAGAGATCTGTGACAGAGGTAAACACATTTCTGTACACATTTTGATAGAAATAAGCTTTTTGTGCATATGGAACATTTCTAGGATCTCTTTTTATTTTATTTTATTTTTAAAAAAAATTCACCTTTATTTAACCAGGTAGGCTAGTTGAGAACAAGTTCTCATTTGCAACTGCGACTGGCCAAGATAAAGCATAGCAGTGTGAACAGACAACACAGAGTTACACATGGAGTTAACATAAAAACAAGTCAATAACATGGTAGAAAAAAAAAGAGAATCTATAATACAATGTGTGCAAAAGGTAGCAATAAATCAATATTACAATTAGCAGATCAACACTGGAGTGATAAATCATCAGATGATCATGTGCAAGAAGAGATACTGGTGTGCAAAAGAGCAGAAAAGTAAATAAATAAAAGCAGTATGGGTGAGGTAGGTAAATTGGGGTGGGTAGTTTACAGAGGACTATGTACAGCTGCAGCGATCGGTTAGCTGCTCGATAGCAGATGTTTAAAGTGTTGAGGGAGATAAAAGTCTCCAACTTCAGAGATTTTTGCAATTCGTTCCAGTCGCAGGCAGCAGAGAACTGGAAGGAAGGCGTCCAAATGAGGTTTTAGCTTTAGGGATGATCAGTGAGATACACCTGCTGGAGCGCGTGCTGTGGGTGGTGTAGCCATCGTGACCAGTGAACTGAGATAAGGCGGCACTTTACCTAGCATAGCCTTGTAGATGACCTGGAGCCAGTGGTCTGACGACGAAACATGTAGCGAGGCCAGCCGACTAGGGCATACAGGTCGCAGTGGTGGTCGTATAAGGTGCTTTAGTAACAAAACGAATGGCACTGTGATAAACTGCATCCAGTTTGCTGAGTAGAGTGTTGGAAGCTATTTTGTAGATACATCGCCGAAGTCGAGGATCGGTAGGATAGTCAGTTTTACTAGGGTAAGTTTGGCGGCGTGAGTGAAGGAGGCTTTGTTGCGGAATAGAAAGCCGATTCTTGATTTGATTTTGGATTGGAGATGTTTGATATGAGTCTGGAAGGAGAGTTTGCAGTCTAGCCAGACCTAGTCTTATAAGACATGTCTATTCTAGGTCGGAACGTCCAGGGTGGTGATGCTAGTCGGGCGTGCGGGCCATCAGCGAACGGTTGAAAAGCATGCATTTGGTTTTACTAGCGTTTAAGAGCAGTTGGAGGCCACGGAAGGAGTGTTGTATGGCATTGAAGCTCGTTTGGAGGTTAAGATAGCACAGTGTCCAAGGAAGGGCCGGAAGTATATAGAATGGTGGCGTCTGCGTAGAGGTGGATCAGGGAATCGCCCGCAGCAAGAGCAACATCATTGATGTATACAGAGAAAAGAGTCGGCCCGAGAATTGAACCCTGTGGTACCCCATAGAGACTGCCAGAGGACGGACAACATGCCCTCCGATTTGACACACTGAACTCTGTCTGCAAAGTAGTTGGTGAACCAGGCAAGGCAGTCATTAGAAAAACCGAGGCTACTGAGTCTGCCGATAAGAATATGGTGATTGACAGAGTCGAAAGCCTTGGCCAGGTCGATGAAGACGGCTGCACAGTAATGTCTTTTATCGATGGCGGTTATGATATCGTTTAGTACCTTGAGCGTGGCTGAGTGCACCCGTGACCGGCTCGGAACCGGATTGCACAGCGGAGAAGGTACGGTGGGATTCGAGATGGTCATTGATCTGTTTGTTGACTTGGCTTTCGAAGACCTTAGATAGGCAGGGCAGGATGGATATAGGTCTGTAACAGTTTGGGTCCAGGGTGTCTCCCCCTTTGAAGAGGGGGATGACCGGGCAGCTTTCCAATCCTTGGGGATCTCAGATGATACGAAGGAAGGTTGAACAGGCTGGTAATAGGGTGCGACAATGGCGGCGGACAGTTCGAAAATAGGGGGTCCAGATTGTCAAGCCCAGCTGATTTGTATGGGTCCAGGTTTTCCAGCTCTTTCAGAACATCTGCTATCTGGATTTGGGTAAAGGAGAAGCTGGGGAGGCTTGGGCGAGTAGCAGCGGTGGGGGGCTGGGGCTCGTTGGGGCTGTTGGCCAAGGTTGGAGTCGCCAGGAGGAAGGCATGGCCAGCCATTGAGAAATGCTTGTTGAAGTCTTCGATTATCACGGATTTATCGGTGGTGACCGTGTTACCTAGCCTCAGTGCAGTGGGCAGCTGGGAGGAGGTGCTCTTGTTCTCCATGGACTTTACAGTATCCCAGAACTTTTTGGAGCTCATGAAACATGGGACCAACACTTTACATGTTTCATTTGTATTTTTGTTCAGTGTACATATCAGGTGGGTGAAACAATATGTAAACATTATTAAAGTGACCAGTGTTCAATGACTCTATGTACAGAGGACAGCAGTCTCTAAGGGGCATGGTAGAGTACCGGTTGGTAGCCTTCTAGAACAGTGACTAAGATTCAGGGCAGGGTACTGGGCGGAGGCCAGATAATGGTGACTGTTTAACAGTCTGTTGCCAGGATATAGAAGTTGTTTCCTCCTCGCTCTCTCTCTCTCTGCTGCTCTCTCAAGGATATAGGCTGTGTCCGGGGGGGGGGCTCTGCTGAAATGTGCTGACAGTAAGTCGACACAGGAGGGCTAAATATAGCCACAAAGGGCTATTACAGGTATCCTATCGGCTGGGGACACCTCAAAGGCAATTGATCCCCCCCCCCCCTTTGTTTTTACACACCCTCTCTCGGTTGATTTTTATCTCTCACTACTCGGGTTAGACGATTTGAAAATAACTGGCGTCAGAACAGGAGTTGTAATAATTTAGACATTTTAATGACGATAGAGATGATATTGATTGTGACGCTTTCCATGTAATGGAACCTGCTCACTGACGTTGTGTTGCTATCTGAAGCACTGGCTGAAACSTCTCCTTTTCATTCCTTTAACATCTCTTCTTTTTGRAATATTGTCTATAGGAGGATAAGAGAGCCAGCGTGACTCACTGCTTTGTAGTCAGCTATAGCAGTAGTGGTTGACTTCATGACCTTCTGTGAATAAAGTGCACCGTAAAGCACCACTGCCACAATTTGGATAGTCTGTGTGCTATTTGATTGTGTGTTTCTGACACCTCGTCAGTCTATTTGTGCGTCACGTTTATGGACAGTAGCTGTGTGAGTGTCCATGTATTCATCCAGCCACCTCTTTATAGCTGGCATCTGTAAATAACACCAGGGCAAGGTCATATCACCGTGACCCCTCTCCTCAAAAGAGAAACACACCAAAAACTCAGGTTAGGTTACCCATTTATTCCAACACTGCAGTTCACCGGTGGTTGGGATTTACTTTTGTAAAGTATTTGTRTATTTCATTTGGTAAATGTTTTAATGCCGTTCTACAATGCGGAACACCATAGGATAAAAGCCACCAATGTGCTGATTTCACATCCATCCAGTTTATTCCTCTGTGAAAGCAGACTAGCTACTGTGCTATTTGTGAACAGCCAGTGTGGAGGTAGAGAAGCAGGGAGAGGATGTGGCCGGGTGAACTGCGTGGGTAGATCAAACATAGCATCACTCTGCCATCGGCTCAAAGTGGGCTTATTCCTGCATGGGGGGGAAAACAGGCCAGGGTCAATTGGAATTGGGTTGCAGCGGTGGTTTTAGTGCTTTTTTTTATTTCATTCTGTGGGTTTTGGAGTTGAAATTGGTTGTCTGTATTGTTGTTTTGAAACGTGTGTGTATGTGTGTTTGTGTGCGTGACATGTGCGTGTTGTGTTTGTGTGCGTGACATGTGCGTGTTGTGTTTGTGTGCGTGACATGTGCGTGTTGTGTTTGTGCGCCTGAGGTGATTTATCTAAATCCATTTCATGCAGAAACAGGAAGAGAGCGGAATATCAAATATTTAAATCTACACCAAGTGTACAAACATCAAGAACACCTTCCTAATATTTATTTCTGATATTGAGTTGCACCCCCCCTTTTTGATGAGGCCTTGTTCAACAGGGATGCTGGGCCATGTTGACTCCAATGCTTCCCACAGTTGTGTRTAGTTGTCTGTATGTCCTTTGGGTGGTGGACCATTCTTGATACACACAGGAAACTGTTGAGTGTGAAAAACCCAGCATTGTTGCAGTTCTTGACKCAAACCGATGCGCCTGGCACCTACTACCATACCCTGTTCAAAGGCACWTAAATAGTTTGACTGGCCTCATTCACTCTCATAAAATCACACACACACAATCCATGTCTCAATTGTTACAAAGCTTAAAAATCGTTCTTTAACCTGTCTCCTCCCCTTCATCTACACTTATTGAAGTGGAGTTCACAAGTGACATCAATAAGCTTTCACCTGGATTCACCTGATCGGTCTATTTAATGMTTTTGTTATGTTTTGTGCACTCAATGTATATCCAAATCCACTTTCCTCACTAGTTTGTGTGTCTGTCACGTAGACCTACAGGTAACCGCCAAAATAAAGGAAACACTRGAGTAAATGAGGGATACAAAGTACATGTATCTGTGCAACTGTGTGTGTGTGCTTGAGAAAGAGAAGAGGATTACTGGTAAAGCGATAGGAAAACAAATTAGAWTCCTATGAAGTGAGAAGGCCAGGGAGTCACAGGCTCCATCCGCRCCATCCGGAGGTATGGCCGAAACCTGACACTGATGCAGGTCCCAAGTTAAGCTCCCATCAGAGGGTTGAGGGGCAGCCAGCACATGGCCCACCTGTTGGGAAGTCATTAATCTCTCTGTTCCACATTCACACACCCACATACTCAGCCAAGAGACAACCACCCTCCCCTCCTCCACCGGCGCCCTCAACAGTGTTTGACGTGTTTCATTGTTTGATGTGCTACCTCTGTCTCTCCATTTTCTCTTGTTGCTTTTCTGCTTTTCACAATCTGGTTGGCCTCAATTTCTCTCYCTTCTTTACTCACTGCTCCCTGCTTTGTCCTGTAGTGTCCCTGTCTTCCCACACCATAAGGTCTGAAAAGATCTACTGTTTCTATGGTGACTGCTGCCTTGATTCTACTACTGTATGCCAGGTTGCTGTATGATGCTCAGAAGCTCAGACTAGGTCCTATCCAGACTAAATAAGCAGTGTCTGACAGAGGATCCTCTAAGCTGAACTATGCCTTATACATTACACCTCATTCACTGTCTATATAAACCTGACCTCASATCCTTACTTATCACCTTCTTAGGATATGAACTTTAACCCTATTCCAATTAACTAGCCTATCACCTCATTCAAAGGATACATTTCCTAGCCTCACATGCTAAACTTCATCCCATTATTCTTAGGGTATGACCTTTAACCTCTAACCCGACTGATTGAACTCTGAACTCTTACCTCAGTCATAGGTGTTCTTATTGTTCTTTCTGAACTCTTGGAGTGGTCTGAGGTGAGCCTTCGAGACAAGTAGTCTGAGTCTGCATGGTGAGATGACAGGAGAGGAAGCTAGGGGCCATGCAATGAGCGATTGAGTGAAAGAGCACTTCACCAGCCAGGCTCCACATTCCTCATTCCTCCCAGTCCCCACCTGTTTGATTCTGTTTGATCCTGYTCTCCTGGTGGCTAACGCTAACATTCTACACCTGTGATGTCCCTCTGAGACCCTCCAAACCCCTCAGCACTCAGCAGATCTAGGTTGGATCATCCATCATCATACTATTTCCAGTAAGACTTGGAGGATTTGGTTCTGGGTGTGAGATTGTGATGAAGAGGGGTTGTTATTGTGGTATTTCTTCTGGACTATTGACTCTTTTTCTTTATCTTCTAAAGAGTCATGTCTGAGACTTTTTGTCTGAAAGTATGATGTTTCTGCCCCAAAAGTTTTTATTTTGCTCAGAGAAGAAAGGTATTTTTCATACTAATGGCTTGTCCCTTTGTTTTTGATTTTTTTTTCGTCCTTTGTTCTGCTCAAGAATCGGCATTAAAGACGCTTAGGCCCCTAAGTGTTGGTTGCTGCGGGGTGGCATTGAGCCCAGAATGTGTGGGAACCTAMGAAAGGTTAGCTTGCTTGGACTGGAGCATGGTCTGAGAGGGTTATTAGCTGGACTAGCCTAGCTTAGCGCTCCCATTGTTTTTCATTGGTGGCAATTAGCAATTAGTGCTTGGCTTACAAAATGAGTAGTGGGTTCCCACAGGTGCTTTACAGTCTGTTTGGTATTAGCTCAAGTGCTGAAGCAGATTATGAGGCATTTGTTAGGTAATTTAACTTGGCTCAATTCGAATCCTGCATAGCGACCGCTTGGCAACTTCCGGTGTATTGATGCTTTTCTAAGTATTTAGTCAATGTTCTTAGCAGAATTATTATATATATATATATTTTTTTTATTATCATTATTTTATTTACACAACAAAATACTTTTGTCCCAAAAAGTTTTTGTTTTGCCTAGCGAAGAAAGACATTTTTCATACTAATGGCTTGTCCTTTTGTTTTTGTCTTCTTATTCAATCTTTGTTGCAGTGTTTTTTTTTTTTTTTACTCGTGTACCTATCAAAGGCACAATGAATGAATGAGGACTAGTCCAGACCAGATCCTGAGTGTTTCCTCTGTTTTGTTTGAAAGCTTTCAGCATGGTTTCTCACAGGGCTTTCTAAAATGTTTCTATGTGATAGCAATATCTCAAGTGCATTTAAGAGCAAACATGATATGTTGGGTCACCTTTTGTACAATCCATCATTCCATTTCATATSCAATGTTTAGATGCTGCATGGGCTCAAATATAATGTGTGGTGCACTGTGCCTCTCGATCTTTCACATGTCCCATCAGGATATCCTTCCTGACTTGGCTAGTTAAATAAAGGTTAAATAAAAAAACAATAAAAAAAAACAACAATTTGACAGATAGAAGACCCAAGCTCTGCTTGACACCTTGGTTGGTGGGCAGAATCATAAAAAACAACTCTGCAGTTTGTTTTGAGATTTACTCTACAGTGACATGCTTTGTGASAGGAAAAAAGCTACAGTAAACATTCAAAAGATGATTTCATTGAAGGAACCTCACAGAAAGCCCATATATCCTGAACTTCTCTACTTTGTCACTCCATAGTTTGCACTCCACCATAGCTGGCCGCAGGTTCACCTATGTGTTGATGGCTGAGAGTTGTTGTCGTACAACAAACGTCCATAGTGAGCAAAGCACAAAGCTCCCTCCCTCTCTTTGTCCCCCCCCTCCCTCTCTCTCTCCCTCATTCCCTCCCTCCTATTGTTTACTCTAGCACAGGTTGGCTGTTGTTCTATGTTATGATCTAAAACCTGTGAGTCACATCTGCGCTTAGCTGGCTGTCCAGATAACCTGGGACGATTAACCTCTCTCTGTCCTACACACACGCTACAAGCACACACACACACACACACACGCTTAAATCTCCATATGGCCACCTACCCTACTTTCCGTTCCTGTCCTTCCTCTCCTTCGTCTAGCCTTGTAACTGTCTAGTTGTGTCTCCATCTTGACAGTTGAGTGTGAGAGAGAGTATTAACCTACTGTACTGCTGTCTAATTGGTATACACTCCCCTACGTATTTGGACAGTAATGAAACATTTTTAAATTTGGCTCGATACTCCAGCATTTATGGTCATATGACACAAAAATAGAGGTCTTTGGCCACACACACCAGCGGTGGATTTGGCCTTCGGGAGTACAATGTGTATGCAGAAAATGATGCATACTGTAAAATATGGTGGTGAATCTTTGATGTTATGGGGCTACTTTGCTTCCATTGGTCCTGGGGCTCGTGTTTAGGTCAACGGCATCATGAACTTTACCAAGTACAAGGACATTTTTGCTAAAACCTGGTTGCCTCTGCCAGAAAGGAGGATGTGACTTGGCCATGAGGGGATCTTCCAACAAGAGAATAACTCCAAGCACACACCAAAGAAATGGTTAAAGGCCAAATGCAGACGTTTTTATCTCAATATCAAATCATCTCTGGGTAACACTGAAGTACCTTACTGTGATTGTTTTCAATAAAATGGTCAAAAAGAAACTAAAATAGCTTCTTGGCAAATAGCAATTTTTCTCAAGCAAGATTTTTGCTAGGACTGTCTGGGTGGTCTGACTCGGAAGAGGAAAACTGAAAACAACCTGTTATTGGCAGGGATATTTGGAACTCTATTTCTTATTGGTCTATTAATGAATTTACCACCAGGTGAGGTCACCCGGCACACCAAAACACCATCCCACAAAAACAGGTTGAAATTCTGACGTTCTTTTCAAACAGCTCTAACACTAAAAGGGCATTACCATCATTTTCACAGTATTATTCCTATCAAATTTTATTGGTCACATACACATGGTTAGCAGATGTTAATGCGAGTGTAGCGAAATGCTTGTGATCCTAGTTCCGACAGTACAGTAATATCGAACAAGCAATCTAACAATTCCCCAACAACTACCTATTACACACAAATCTAAAGGGGTGAATGAGAATATGTACATATAACTATATGGATGAGCGATGGCCGAGCGGCATAGGCAAGGTGCAATAGATGGCATAAAATACAGTTTATGTTGTAAATGACTATTGTAGCTGGTAACGGCAGATTTTTTTTATGGAATATCTACATATGCGTACCAGTTTTATTGCTTGACAACAGTTTTCAGCTGTGCTAACATATTCCATTTTTTTATGGAATATCTACATAGGCGTACAGAGGCCCATTATCAGCAACCATCAATCCTGTGTTCCAATGGCACGTTCTGTTAGCTAATCCAAGTTTATCATTTAAAAGGCTAATTGATCATTAGAAAACCTTTTTGCAATTATGTTAGCCCATCTGAAAACTGTTGTTCTGATTAAAGAAGCAATAAAACTGGCCTTCTTTAGACTAGTTGAGTATCTGTAGCATCNTTTTGCAATTATGTTAGCCCATCTGAAAACTGTTGTTCTGATTAAAGAAGCAATAAAACTGGCCTTCTTTAGACTAGTTGAGTATCTGTAGCATCAGCATTTGTGAGTTCGATTACAGGCTCAAAATGGCCAGAAACAAAGAACTTRCTTCTGAAACTCGCCAGTCTCTTCTTGTTCTGAGAAATTAAGGCTATTCCATGCGAAAATTGCCAAGAAATGGAAGATCTGGTACAACGCTGTGTACTACACCCTTCACAGAACAGCGCAAACTTGCTCTAACCAGAATAGAAAGAGGAGTGTGAGGCCCCGGTGCACAACTGAGCAAGAGGACAAGTATACTAGTTTGAGAAACAGATGCCTGACAAGTCCTCAACTGGCAGCATTAAATAGTACCTGCAAAACACAAGTCTCAACGTCAACAGTGAAGAGGCYACTCCGGGATGCTGGCCTTCTAGGCAGAGTTCCTCTGTCCAGGGTCTGTTCTTTTGCCCATCTTAATCTTTTCTTTTTATTGGCAGGTCTGAGATATGGCTTTTTCTTTGCAACTCTGTCTAGAAGGCCAGCATCCCGGAMTCGCCTCTTCACTGTTGACATTGAGACTGGTGTTTTGCGGTAATGGTGAGAGGTTAAKATGCTTTGTTGTAGCCTCTGTAACTTTCTCACTCATTATTATTCATGATTCATTCATCATTTTTCCTAATCACGGCACTGAACACGGATTGATTTAGAAGTCTTCATTAAACCAATCCAAAACACAACCAATACAAACTGCAAATGCATCCAACAAGTTTGTATAGCCACAAGATTGATTTAGTCATTGTGTCCTAGGAATATGGGACCAAATACTAAACCTGTGACTACTTTCGTAGACTATAAGTAAAATGAATCTTCAAATGGTGGCGACTAGAACTATAAAGTACTTTAATTTCTAAACGGCAAATCAGATAGGTATGAAAATACCCTCAAATAAAAGGTGACATTCTATACTCCCTCATGCGAAACATACATCCAAAATGCTGGAGTATACAGTAGAGCCACATTAAAAGAAATTGCATCACTGTCCAAACACATACTGTACYTATGGGGAGTGTATTAGTGGTGCACGGGTCAGCTGTTTGTTCACCCGCACCTGCRCTCAATTGATAATAATCSATCTCCAACAACCTAACTATGTGATGAAGTGAAAGTCTGAGGCCCGRACCCGAACCCAACCCGCTAATATAGAAAATGCGCTGTAGACTATAGTCAGAGACGGCAGAATGATTTCTTATATGTATCTTTTTGCCTGATTTTAGATATGTTTTTACGTATCATTTCTGACGTTTTGGTAGGCGATTTGTCAGTCAACTTGTCTATAATTAGATACATGCAGATTCTCCATTGTCATTATGTTGCCCTCGAAGACTAAATAWACCCTTGCTCAGCAGAATTTCAAAAGTCGCTAGAATGAATACAATCTAGTTGACATCTGTAATGTTTTCTCTGTCATCTCTGCTTCCTTCACGGTGGTAAGACGATTAGGGACCGGGGTGAAAATGCAATAACTCTCAAAAACAAGAAAATGTCCAAATTTAATCAGTTTGACCAGAGGTAAGGAAATAGAAATCTGTGAAAACGACCCAAAATGTTTCTGATAAGATGTCAGTTCGGCTTGGGTGCATATTTTATGTGGTTAAAATACTATCAGCTTTTATGATGCTGATAATTATAGCACCTCTACAGATGGTATCTAACTGCGCATTCACATTCTCTCAAGATTCTGAAAGTTGTTCCAGAGTCAACATTTTGCCAATATTTGGTGTATCATTTCACTGCAAGAAATGCTTAATTCTGCAGGAGTTAATATGAAGGATATAGGAGAGGTTATAGACCTACAGTCAGTGTCCAGATTTCAGTTTTCACTTAACCCAMCTGAACAGTAGGCTARAGTTCCCTTGACGTGCCATAGGCCTATTTAAATTTGTAGAGCGCCTCACAGTCATCATACATAATATAGCCGGCACTCTGCTATCATCCCCTTTTGCCACTTCACCAAATCTTTCCCYAACATTCKTTTTCTGGCCCTCCCTTCTCTTCATTTTCAACTCTCCATTTCAAAGCTTTTCTCTTATTGAATTAATCTCAGACATTGTCCTCAACCCATAACCATTCAGTCACTGCTACATCAGGTTAGTGTTACAGGACATCCTGACAAACTTACTATTAAGGATGATTCAACTCACTAAAATCCTCTGGAATGATGATAGTAGTCAGAGCATTTTCTTTTGCCTGAGGCACCATTACACTACAAAATATGTCCATATAGTTTGTGTGATTTCAACTGGATTTTACCAAAAAGGTTCAACCTTTGTTTACCGGTCCAGTCGAGTATGTTTTTGGGTATAGCCTAGCAAAAGCCTGACTCTGACCCACTTCCTCTCTCTGGCTTTGTCCCCCTACTACCTTAGTGACCTGGTCCTCTTGTGACAGCCCGGCCCTATTTAAACACTTTAAGTTACACTAGCTTAATGAAAGGAAGTTACCCATTTAGGTCTATTTCTACCCTTTTATAATTTAAAACTCCACTTTGCCTCTGTGGAGAAWTGGTGGTAAAGGCCTACTTCAAAGCCCTGAATTCTGAARAGACAGCGTGATACTTGTTAGWGTTCCTCACTCTGGTCCTTGTGACGCTTGTCCAGGGTTATTTAGGAAATGGTGTGTGTGAGGTCAATCAGTTAGGAAGGCCCGGACAACAAAACCCTGTGATGTGATGTCCCCGATTCTGCCGTAGAGCAATTGGATTAAAGCTCCCCAAATCAAATTACCTTCAGTTTTTCCTTCTTTTTTTTTGACTGGGGCAAAACATATTACAGGATCAAAATCCTGGACACAGGCCTACACTGTGGAAGACAATACTACAGGGTTTAATAGGCCCAAAGATGCCTTTCTTTAAGGTTGGAAAGRATGCAATTCCTCCTTTTTCACCCCCCACTGTACAATGCAATGTGACATGTGTTCATGCACATGTTGTTCTACCTGGTTAGGGTCAGAATGGAGGGACTGAAGGTGGCTGGAGGTGAGCTCTGCTTTAGGTCGACCCTTGACCTTGTGGAGGTAGCTGAATGGCTGGGTGGACAGGAGTCAGGACACRGAAGGCTCTGRTTGTTCTGTTTTACTAGCKTCTCTTTAACTGGGCCTCCTCCAACTCTCTGGATCAATCCTCTCCCTCTGCTGCTTTTATTCAGAGCTTCTTCACTTCTTTAATTTCCCCCTGCTCCTTTCATCTTTCATCCTTCGTCTCCCAGTCCTCTTCTCTTTATAATGTCCTATCTTCTCTCAGCTCTCTCTGTCTCCTTGACCATCCCTTTCTCACTCATCACTTCCCTCTTCCGTCTCCCAATCCTCTCCTATGTCCCCTATCCTCTCAACATCCTCTCCTCTCTTCTTTCCTTTCAACCTTCTCTTGTCTCCTCTTCCTTGTTGACCTTACTTGACCCATATGTCGGTGACTGGGTGTAGACAGCACGTGATGGCTCGTGCATATGTGTATGTACTTATGTGTGTTGTGTGTGTGTGTGCATGCTCATGTCGGTGTGTGTGTGCTGGCGTGTGGTCTCCCTGTTACATATATGTGTGTGTGTGAGTCAGACATTCCTGCTGTTTTCCCCACATTCCTAGGATGCCTCGCCATTTCAGCAACGCCTCCTCTCTTCCTGTTTCTTTCTGGTGGGCCGCTGACACTCACAGATATTTACGAGGGTCTCGGGATACCCCCCCCAGCTTCTCATCTGTAGTTATTGATGCCTCCTCTCCAGAAAGGGGTTTCAAAGAGGGGAGATACAGCATATTCCCCCCTAAATTTGCTGCCCTGTTCAGCTTGTGGAACGTGATGTGGAAGTTGTGAATGGAGAAATGGGCTGATTTAGGGATTTGGTGTATTTGGATTAATCCACTTTGGTCACAATGAGGAATAACTGTAGTTTCCTTTGTTTAATGAAACACCTGTGTTGAACCACAGTGCGTGAGCTTATTAATACACAGGCGGGGCCTTGATTAAGACAGATTGAGAATTATCCTGAATAATTAAACATTACCACACATTATTTACTGGAATTGTACAACGCATTACTTACTGGAATTTAGAAAGGTATTTAAAAGATTTTATTAACAAAAGGTAAACAAATACGTTTTCTTTACAGTACTTTTTTTTTGGGGGGGCGACAGGTTTACAGCTAATTTCCTGCAATTCTACACATTTAGCCTTGGGGTGGGGAGAACGTTTGGCAGTTTTAAAAGCTAATCTCCTGCAATTCTACACATRTTGCCATGACTTATGCCATYTTATTATGATATCTGAGTGAGAGTGACTAACAAAACCAATGGGGCCCCCTGGAGGTCAGGGCCCCTGAGCACATACCCTGCGTGCCCGGTCGGTAATTCAGCCACGTTCACTACAAGTTTAGATAAATGAGTCTAGTTAGTCTAGCCATCTACCATTCATTTGTTTTATTTGTATAATTATTATCCGGCCCTCGTGTCCTCATATGTAGCTACGGCTCTGCACAGTGCCTTTTGAACCCCACTCACATACACACACACTCACACTTTTCTTCCCATGTTCCACTGACACAGCCTTTCCTCACTATTTATCCTGCACGCATGCAGTACATATAGTACACGCCGTTCACATGCATATGCAGACACAAAACCCCAAACATAGAAATGTATATAAAACACTTATAATAGAACTATAGTATCTCTATGACCCCAAAACCTTCCCACCAGAATACAGACTGTTTGTCTCCTGTATGCCAGTATGATAGAAAGACTGTAGGGGCTGGTGAAAGCACTGTGGGGTCTCGAATGGCAGAGGACAAAGGCCACCTGTGGCTGCCGGGGCCTCCTCTCTCCTGGGTCCCCCACCCCCAGCTGACTCTCTAAAGACCATGACCCACTCACCCCCAACTGTTCCACCTGTCAATCACATCACTGGAGCCCGAACTGGAGCTGCCTCCAGTGTTGCAGCTGCCTGTTGTACACATGCACAAACATACATGCGTACACACACACACACACACACACATGTCCATGGCACTTCTATCAGGAAGTCAGTCACTTACATCATTTTGCAGCATTGTCGGGCTGTCAAGGCTGTCCATTTCCAGCAACCATAAAAGTTATCCTCACCCCATGTATGCTCTGCCTCCTGCTCCTAACCCTACATTATACAGGCCTATTGCGTACCTATTGCGTAAGTGCAACGTCACATCAACACATGACCCATGACCAGTGTTATGACTGATAACAGTCTAGATCTGACTCAGAGCTTAGAACAAACTTGTGGACTCACTGGTTGAACTCAAGTGGTCAATGCTGTTGCTGGCCACTCTGACAATATTCATTGACATMTATAGTCAAGTTCATTGAGGTTCCTAGTACAGTATTTAGATCAAATGACTAATTGTGTTCATTAAAAGGAGTTAAATTAACCTTATGTCGCAAATTATCATTTTTGTTAATTGGCAGCGGATAGTGATTGTGATTTAAATGTGCATCAAAATGTGAATTATGCATGTACATCTTTCTAATGGGCTTTAAAATGGGCTAATCTAATGCAAAGCCACAATGATGCACATTCACTTCCTAACCATGAGAGGATTGCATGGCAATGGCCACCACTTCACTTCAGCCTTGGGTAGAAAAGTTGCTGGAAATCCTTCGGTGCTAATATGAGAGCGATTAGCTAGACCTCTCATTGCAAGGTAGCCTTTCTCTTCTTGGAAATGAGGCCAACTCAAGGGACTGTGTCGGTTACCGGTAATCAATTTTAACCTAATGTGCTATAGCTCGCTACAGATGTAGAAATGCATGCAATTCTACAAATGGAATTCATGCAATTCTTTGCTTCATGCAATCCCATACTATACTGAACAAAAATATAAATGCGACATGCGACAATTTAAATGATTTTTACAGAGTTACAGTTCATGTGAGGAAATCAGTCAATTGAAATAAATAAATTAGGCCCTAATCTATGGATTTCACATGACTGGGAATACAGATATGCATCTGTTGGTCACAGACACCTTTAAAAAAAAAAAATGGGCCTCACAATGGGCCTCAGGATCTCATCGCGGGATTTCTGTGCATTCAAATTGACATCGATAAAATGCAATTGTGTTCGTTGTCCATAGTTTATGCCTGCCCATACCATAACCCCACCGCCACAATGGGGCACTCTGTTCACAACGTTGACAACAACAAACCGCTTGCCCACATTTTTGTTGTGAGGCCGGTTGGACGTACTGCCAAATTCTCTAACATGACGTTGGAGGCGGCTTATGGTAGAGAAATTAACATTGAATTATCTGGCAGCAGCTCTGTTGGACATTCCTGCAGTCAGCTTGCCAAATGCACGCTCCCTCAAAACTTGAGACATCTGTGGCATTGTGTTGTGTGACAAAATTTTAGAGTGGCCTTTTATTGCCCCTAGTACAAGGTGCACCTGTGTAATGATCATGCCATTTAATCAGCTTCTTGATATGCCAGAACTGTCAGGTGGATGGATTATCTTGGCAAAGGAGAAATGCTCACTAACAGGGAGGTAAACAAATTTGTGCGTAACATTTGAGAGAAATAAGSTTTTGTGCATATGGAACATTTCTGGGATCTTTTATTTCAGCTTATGAAACATGGGACAAACACTTTACATGTTGCGTTTATATGTTAGATCCATGCCAATTTTTCTTGAATGCTTTTTTTTTTTTATCCACATTTATCACATTGGGATGAAAACAGGGCAGTTAGTTTGTGTCCCTGGTCTCTATGAGAAAAMAGTAGGCTGTGAAATGTGCCGCACATAAACCATGCTAATCTTTGGCTTCGTTTTATGAAAACAACACAAGCTAAGTGAATAGCCCTGTTTTCCCCTCAGTGACATTTAGTCACAGTTGGCCTTCTATGTGGTTCAAGTTCCTCTGACTATCTGGATCTGCCAGACAGGCAGTGAGAAGTTGATATACGGTAGGTTACTAAGAGACAAACCGATAACAACAATTTGAACATCCTCTGCACGCAAGGTTAAGGTGGAAAAATAGAAGTAGAAAATGGAAGGAAAGTAGCAGAGAGAGACAGAGAGCGTGTGTGCGCAAACAGAGGAAGCATAAGTGCTGAAGGCAGCACAATATGTGGAAGAGCTGAAGAAAGGGAACGGGGAACAGAAAGTTACAGAAATAAACCAAAAAAGAGAAGAATGACTCTCAGCCCATTACTGAAAGCATCCAAAGAGAGCAGTGTGATGAGTATCATGCCAAGTATAGAAAAGACCAAGGCGTGTGTGTATAAGGAAGGGCGGAAGCACAAAGAACATTGTGSAGSSCAAGGGGYACYGGMGGGGGGGGGGGGGGGGTTAAACAAAGATGAATTGATAAACAATGGTGACTTACTGTACTGCAAAACGTAGGTTAMGCCTGCATTAAAGGTGTTGTCTAAAATAAATATACTTGTGTGTGCATCCCAGCTAGCACAGTGGATCTGGGCCGATTCCGGCTGAGAGTCAGGGCACTCGGCTGATAGTCAGACTCGGCCGACGTCATGTGGCCAGAATCTGGGCCGCCTTTCGGTAGTATTACTTACGGCTAGGATGCGGGGACTGAGCTCGGGGCGATTCCGGTGTGAGTTATCTGGCCCAAATGTATTACTTTGAGAGTCTTGTAGAAGTAGTATTTTAGTATTTTGATACTGTGCAAATTGATAAGCATTAAAAACTTTGTGGATGGGGCCTCCCGAGTGGTGCAGTGGTCTAAGACACTYCATTGCAGTGCAAACTGTGTTGCTACAGATGRTGGTTCGATACCCGTGCCGGCTGCAACCGGGAGACCCATGAGMTGACACACAATTGGCCCAGCATTGTCCGGGTTAGGGGAGGGTTTGGCCYGCCGGGATGTCCTTGTCCCATTGCGCTGTAGCGACTCCTGTGGRGYGCCAGGTGCATGCACACTGACACGGTCATCAGGTGTACAGTGTTTCCRCTGATACAATGGTGTGGCTGGRTTCTGGGCTAAGCGTGCATTGTGTCAAGAAGCAGTGCAGCTTGGCGGGGTTGTGTTTAGAAGGATGCATGGCTCTCTCCCGAGGCCGTACGGGAGTTGCAGCGAACGGATATGACGAAAAGGTGGTAATTTTTTTTCCCCGTTTTTTATTTAACTAGGCAAGTCAATTCTTATTTACAATGACGGCCTACCCCGGACGACGCTGGGCCAATTGTGCGCCGCCCAATGGGACACCCAATCACAGCCAGATGTGATGCAGGCTGGATTCAGACCAGGTACTGCAGTGATGCCTCCTGCTCTGAGATGCAGTGTCTTAGACCACTGCTCCACTCGGGAGACCAATACATTAACAAAGTTATAAAAACAATTGTGGATGGGTATAATTTGTATGCATAAATGTATAATAGTAACATTTAAAATGACTAAATCGGGTAAATTTGGATACATTTATTTAAAATTGCATCGGGCCGCTTCTGGGGGGATTCTGGAAAGATGCCGGCAAAGTCGGCTGAATTCTGGAAGACGGAAACGCACCYATGTACTTCATTTTGATTCCGGCCCGAGTCCGACACCCGATTCCGGGCCGATTTAATCAGTTCCGGCCCCCCGGAAGAGGMCCGCTTCTGGGKCGATTCCTCATTGCTAGCTGGGATGTGTGCCCTGTGTGTATTTGCAGTACATTGGTGCATCTGTGTGCTTATCAGCATCTGTTAGATGGAGTTGTGCATGTGTGTGCCTGGGTATGTATGTGTGTCTGTGTTTGTTTGTGTGTACGTGTTTGTGTGTGCGTGCGTGACTGTGTGTGTGCCTGTGTGTKGACAGTGGAGCCGTTACAACACTTGCTGGGTGTAGGATCCAGGGTGTTTGTTCTCTAGGTGTTTGCAGAGTGGAATATCGCTCTGTACAAGACACAATGTTCTCCTACTCCATCAGCCCTTAAACCTCTTGAAATGACAGGCTTCTCTCTGTCTTCCTCTATATACACACACACATACAGTATATACAGTACAAGTCAAAAGTTTGGACACACCTACTCATTCAAGGGTTTTTCTTTATTTGTACTATTTTTTAAATTGTAGAATAATAGTGAAGACATCAAAACTATGAAATAACACATATGAAATCATGTAGTAACCAAAAATGTGTTAGCAATTCAAAATATATTTTATATTTTAGCATCTTCAAAGTAGCCACCCTTTGCCTTSATTTACAGCTTAGCACACTCTTGGCATTCTCTCAACCAGCTTCACCTGGAATGCTTTTCCAACAGTCTTGAAGGAGTTCCCACATATGCCGAGCACTTGTTAGTTGCTTTTCCGTCACTCTGCGTTCCAACTTATCCCAAACCATCTCAATTGGGGTGAGGCCGGGTGATTGTGTGCCATCACTCTCCTTCTTGGTCAAATAGCCTTTACACAGCCTGGAGGTGTGTTGGGTCATTGTCTGTTGAAAAACAAATGATAGTCTCACTAAGCGCAAACCAGATGGGATAGCGTATCGCTGCAGAATGCTGTGGTAGCCATGCTGGTTAAGTGTGCCTTGAATTCTAAATGAATCACCAACAGCGTCACCAGCAAAGCACCCTCATACCATCACTCCTCCTCTTCCATGCTTCACAGTGGGAACCACACATGCYGAGATCATCCATTCACTTACTCTGTCTCACAAAGACACGGCGGTTGGAACCAAAAATCACAAATTTGGACTCATCAGACCAAACGACAGATTTCCACTGGTCTAATGTCCATTGCTCGTGTTTCTTGGCCTAAGCAAGTCTATTCTTCTTATTGGTGTACTTTTCTAGTGGTTTCTTTGCAGCAACTCAAATATGAATTCCTGATCCACACAGTCTCCTCTGAACAGTTGATGTCGAGATGTGTCTGTTACTTGAACTCTGTGAAGCTTTTATTTGGGCTGCAATTTCTGAGGCTGGTAACTCTAATGAACTTATTCTCTGCAGCAGAGGTAACTCTGGGTTTTCCTTTCCTGTGGCAGTCCTCACGAGAGCCATTTTCATGCTTGATGGTTTTTGCYACTGCACTTGAAGAAATGTTCAAAGTTCWTGTCTTAAAGTAATGGACTGTTGATTCTCTTTGCATTTTTTTAGCTGCTCTTGCCATAATAAGTGACCCGTTTCAGGAAACTAGGCGTATGTCGCAAGTCACGACTTCACAGGAGAGCCATTTGAAAGTTTATTTTTTATTTTTATCAAAATGCAGAAATGCCTTCTGGAACATGTGAACTTTCATGTGCCTTAATAACAAATMTGTATGCCATCTGTAAATACTAATACAATTGTTATACTATGAGCCTTGTTGGTTAAGCCACAGAAAAATACAGCAACCTTCCTACTAGCCATGATTGGCTGAGATAATGATTGGGCTGGACATGCCGAGAGTGGAGTTCGGATTGGTCTGCCATGTAGTAGGCTTCTGTCTATTTGAGCTGGTCAGTCTGTGTTGGTAATCCTGTCGAACGCTGCTTTTTTCGTGTAGTGGAGCTYCATAAGCCTTGCTCTCCACTTTCTGGAGGATTGAGTTTTGAAATCAGTGGAATTAGAGTATGMTAGCTYAAGAGATGGAGAAAACACCTGTCTCCAGATTACATCTTCAAACTAAGGGTAACAGTGGCATGGCATTCGTGACAGGGATACAAGAGACATGCATGATGATGCACGGTATATGGGTAAGATAGTCTAGCTAGCTACATTTTCAGATATTACACGTTTCTAATTTTGACAGAAAGTGGTTTAATTTCAAGCTAAAGTGTACTGTTAGCAAGCTAGYTAACGTTAGCTGGCTGGCTCCCTAGCTAACMTTARGTGTATGACGTTATTATTCGTATCCCAGAACCGTTTGCTTTGCTAGTTAGAGCCTAATGTTAGCTAGCTAACATTGAACCTGGTTGGTTAGCTCCCAGCAGATTCATGCAGGGTAGTAATGACATGATTTGGCACTATGTTCATTGTTCATTGMTGTTTAACATTCATTGATGTTTAATGGCTGGCTCGTTAGCTAACGTTACGTGACGTGTGTGACCTTACACGTTGTTTACCTAGCTAGGTTCATTGTTTACCTAGCTAGCTAGCTACATGTCTTATGCTAAAGTGTACCCATTGAATATGGCCGGTGTTAGTAAACGTCYGCAAAAAAGCATAATACAATMAAAATGCATTCCAGGTGACTACCTCATGAAGCTGGTTGAGAGAATGCCAAAAGTGTGAGAAGCAGTAATCGAGGCAAACGGTGGCTACTTTGAAGAATCTCAAATGAAAATATATTTAGATTTGTCCAACACATTTTTTGTTAATACTTTATTCCATGTGTTATTTGATAGTTTCGATGTCTTCACTATTATTCTACAATGTAGAAAATAGCAAAAATAAAGAAAAACCCACGAATGAGTAGGTGTGTCCAAACTTTTATATCATTTCATTATGTACTGTGTATATATCCTCTCTRTCTATCTCTCACTTTCTCCCCCTCTTTCTGTCCCCTGCTCTCTCTATCTCTCACTTTCTCCCCCTCTCTTTCTGTCCCCTGCTCTCTCTATCTCTCACCACACAACCCCTGTTTGTTGAGAAGGAGAGGGTTGAATCATCACGCACTCTAAATGTCAGGCAAATGATGGCACTGTAAAGAAGTTTGAATTGCATGTTGTAAGAAATGATTGTATTGTTCGACATTGACTTAATGGCACAATTGGGTCATGTTACTTATCACACACATTTGGTAGTGCTTCATGGGTTATCTTTCTTATGTGCATATCAAAATACAGTACCGCGTGATACATTGTGTAATGTGTGCCCTTGTCATTATCATGCTAGGTTATAATAATGCATGTCAGTCTGTTATCTCACCTCACCTCTCACCCCTATCTGGCCCTCTTATCTGTTTGGAAGGAAGGCTGGAGCGATGAAGTGCCGGAAGTGTTAATGATTGACCACTTGCCAAGCAACAAGTCAGGGAACATTAAATGTAGTTCACAAAAGTTAAATCAGGAAGGCTGGTCTGAATGCTTGCTTTAACTTTATCCAGTAAGCATAATATAATTCACATTGTTTCCTATTCACCGGGCATATTTTGAATGTACGCAAATGTATCATCATCAGCATAGCGTCTTGTTTCTTCTCTCCKTTTCCTGTTAGCCATGTTTGGAATGTCATTCACCTATTTACCGTATAGRCTATAAGCACGGCACAATAATGCACATTCCTCACACTTGCGTTTAACCTATGGGCTCACTTTTGTAATTATATACTTSCTATKMCTCAACCAATGGGCATCTTGGGATGCATTTATATGTCAACTTACCCTCGTTCTCTCACTTGCTGTCTTTCAGCAACAGTTTTTCGACAACCATCCACCACCAGGGGGTTTCGATGAAAGCATCCCGCGTAGGGCTGCCTGCCATCACATCATCTGGCCATTCCCCAGACGAGTTACTAAAATGTCATATTGCATTCTGTCTTTGTTGTTCATTCAGTTTAGCCTGTACTCGATTGAGCAACAGATAACAGGAAGTACTGRATTAGGCTGTAGGAACTGTGTTACATGTCACGTAATTTATAGTGGCTGTTCATCACTAGTAGCCTAAACCAACACCYTCTCACCAAAAACACTCACATTTTTTGAAAATTTAAACCACAACAAAAAAATGTCAAGAGGTCAGGTTGCAAACTCAGACTGACTTCAGATTTAGGCTGTCTTCATGTATTGTCTGTTTATTATGCTAAAATCTAGCAGCAAGATGCATGAGTTATGGCATGCTTCTGAGTGGCTATTATCACTTATGTAGAGGGTCATAGCAAATGTTGCCGGATTAACATGATCAATTTACTTGGAAGCTCCTTGATATTGAATGCAGCATTATGCGAACTAACAGCAGATAGCTCATATTTTTGACTACAGCACTTCTAAATCTTTTATGTCAGATTCACAGCAGAGTGTATCCTCAAATGTGGGTTTAGTCATCTAGCTGTGTGTGTATTTGTATGTATTATGGATCCCCATTAGCTGCTGGCAAGGCAGCAGCTACTCTTTCTGGGGTCCAGCAAAATTAAGGCAGTTGATACAATTTAAAAAAATATTACAATACATTCACAGATTTCACAACACACTGTGTGCCCTCAGGCCCCTATTCCACCACTACCACATATCTACAGTACTAAATCAATGTGTTTGTGTATAGTGCGTATGTTATCGTCTGTGTGTATGGTTGTGTCTATGCATATGTTTGTCTCCACTGTTCCATAAGGTGTATTGTTATCTGTTTTTTTTTAATCTAATTTTACTGCTTGCATCAGTTACTTGATGTGGAATAGAGTTCCATGTAGTCATGGCCCTGTGTAGTGCTGTGGCCTGCCATAGTCTGTTTTGGACTTGGGGAATGTGAAAAGACCTCTTCTGGCATGTCTTGTGGGGTATGCATGGGTGTTCGAGCTGGGCGCCAGTAGTACAAACAGACAGCTCGGTGCATTCAACATGTCAATACCTCTCATAAATACAAGTATAGATGAAGTCAATCTCTCCTCCACTTGGAGCCAGGAGAGATTGCCATGCATATTACTAATATTAGCTCTCTGTGTACATCCAAGGGTCAGCAGTGCTGCCCTGTTCTGAGCCAATTGCAATTTTCCTAAGTCCATTTTTGTGGCACCTTACCACACAACTGAACAGTAATCCAGGTGCGACAAAACTAGGGCATGTAGAACCTGTCTTGTTGATAGTGCTGTTAAGAAGGTAGAGCAGCGCTTTATTATGGACAGACTTCTCCCCATCTTAGCTACTGTTGTATCAATATGTTTTTATCATGACAGTTTACAATCCAGGGTTACTCCAAGCAGTTGACACCTCAACTTGCTCAATTTCCACATGATTTATTACAAGATTTAGTTGAGCTTTAGGGTTTAGTGAATGATTTGCCCAAAATACAATGCTTTTAGTTTTAGAAATACTTAGGACTAACTTATTCCTTGCCACCCACTCTGAAACTAACTGCAGCTCTTTGTTAAGTGTTTCAATAATTTCAGTTGCTGTAGTAGCTGACGGGTGGAATCATTTGCATACTTAGACAAACTGGCTTTACTCAAAGCCATGTCAGTGCCATGTCATTAGTAAAGATTTTAAAAAGTAAGGGGCCTAGACAGCTCCCTGGGGAATTCCTGATTCTACCTGGATTATGTTGGAGAAGCTTAAAGAACACCCTCTGTGTTCTGTTAGACAGGTAACTCTTTATCCACAATATACCAGGGGTGTAAAGCCATAACACATACAGTTGAAGTCGGAAGTTTACATACATACACCTTAGCCAAATACATTTAAACTCAGTTTTTCACAATTGCTGACATTTAATCCTAGTAAAAATTCTCTGTCTTGTGTCAGTTAGGATTACCACTTTATTTAAAAAATTTGAAATGTCAGAATAATAGTAGAGACAATGATTTATTTCAGCTTTTATTTCTTTCATCATATTCCCAGTAGGTCAGAAGTTCACATACACTCAATTAGTATTTGGTAGCATTGCCTTTAAATTGTTTAACTTGGGTCAAACGTTTTGGGTAGCCTTCCACAAGCTCCCCACAATAAGTTGAATGAATTTTGGCCCATTCCTCCTGACAGAGCTGGTGTAACTAAGTCAGGTTTGTAGGCCTCCTTGCTTGCACACGCTTTTTCAGTTCTGCCCACAAGTTTTCTATAGAATGGAGGTCAGGGCTTTGTGATGGCCATTCCAATACCTTGACTTTGTTGTCCTTAAGCCATTTTGCCACAATTTTGGAAGTATGCCTGTGGTCATTGTCCATTTGGAAGACCCATTTACAACCAACCTTTAACTTCCTGACTGATGTCTTGAGATGTTGCTTCAATATATCCACATAATTTTCCTCCCTCATGATGCCATCTATTTTGTGAAGTGCACCAGTCCCTCCTGCAGCAAAACACCCCCACAACATGATGCTGCCACCCCCGTACTTCACGGTTGGGATGGTGTTCTTCGGCTTGCAAGCCTCCCCCTTTTGCCTCCAAACATAACGATGGTCATTATGGCCAAACAGTTCCATTTTTGTTTCATCAGACCAGAGGACATTTCTCCAAAAAGTACGATCTTTGTCCCCATGTGCAGTTGCAAAACGTAGTCTGTTTTTTTATGGCGGTTTTGAAACAGTGGCTTCTTCCTTGCTGAGCGGCCTTTCAGGTTATGTCGATATAGGACTCGTTTTACTGTGGAAATAGATACTTTTGTACCTGTTTCCTCCAGCATCTTCACAAGGTCTTTTGCTGTTGTTCTGGGATTGACTTACACTTTTCGCACCAAAGTACGTTCATCTCTAGGAAACAGAATGACGGCTGCGTGGTCCCATGGTGTTTATACTTGCGCACTATTGTTTGTACAGATGAACGTGGTACCTTCAGGTGTTTAAAAATTGCTCCCAAGGACTACAATTTTCTTTCTGAGGTCTTGACTGATTTCTTTTGATTTTCCCATGATGTCAAGCAAAGAGGCAGTGAGTTTGAAGGTAGGCCTTGAAATACATCCACAGGTACACCTCCAATTGACTCAAATTGTCAATTAGCCTATCAGAAGCTTCTAAAGCCATGACATCATTTTCTGTAATTTTCCAAGCTGTTTAAAGGCACAGTCAACTTAGTGTATGTAAACTGCTGACCCACTGGAATTGTGATACAGTGAATTAGAAGTGAAATAATCTGTCTGTAAACAATTGTTGGAAAAATGACTTGTGTCATGCACAAAGTAGATGTCCTAACCGACTTGCCAAAACTATAGTTTGTTAACAAGAAATTTGTGGAGTGGTTGAAAAACGAGTTTTAATGWCTCCAACCTAAGTGTATGTAAACTTCCGACTTCATCTGTATGTTTTTKCAGCAGCAGACTATGATCGATAATGTCAAGAGCCGCACTGAAGTCTAACAAAACATCCTCGGCAATCTTTTTATCATCAGTTTCTCCCAAACAATCATCAGTCATTTGTGTAAGTGTTTGTTGAATGTCCTTCCCTATACGCATGTGTGTGTGCGTCCACGTGTGCGTGCCTACTGTACTATGAAAGTTAGCCTGCAGTCTACACCACACGTACCCCCCCCCCACACACACACACAGACAGACAGACACACACCACACATATGCACTGAACCAACGGAACCCTAAACTATCTGCTATGTGTGTGTGTGTGTGTGTGTGTGTGTGTGTGTGTGTGGTTAGTCTGGTTGTGTTTGTGTCTTTATGTACTACTCCTACCCATCATCTCTCTTTCTTCTTCTTCAGCAGGTATGCAGTATTGTTATTGAAAAGAATCACAAGATACAGTTGAAGTCGGAAGTTTACATACACTTATGTTGGAGTCATTAAAACTCGTTTTTCAACCACCATACATTTCTTGTTAACAAACTATAGTTTTGGTAAGTCAGTTAGGACACCTACTTTGTGCATGACTACATTTTTCCAACAATGATCAATTTGATGTTATTTTAATGGACAAAAAATTAGCTTTTCTTAAAAGAACAAGGACATTTCTAAGTGACCCCAAACTTTTGAATGGTAGTGTATATGTAGCAGAAAAGCTGTAAAAGAAAACTAACATATATTTGTCCTCTGAAGAGGGTGGTCTAYGGGGGTAAAWATAAATACAAATATTCATAATAATTCAAATAAAAAAAAGAGAGCAGCCACTGACAAGGACTATGAGTCATATCTTTCTCTCTCTCCACCTCCCTCCCTCTGTCACTTTCTTTTTCTCTCTCTAGTCTCTCTAGTACCCCGTTTGAGCCCATCTAAGCAATAGATAGATGGATACACTCACAGAGCGAGACACYTCTTTGTTAGTGTGTGTCTGTGTGAGAGCGTGGTGGCAGCCTGCAGGAGGCTTAACCTCCACTTCCCTTTARGATGACTCATCATTGGTGTGAAGCGGTGATGTAAGAAAGACAAGGAGGCTSGGATAGTATCCTCTGGATCCCAGCCACACACTCAGTCACACCAAAACACCAAGGATGCACTTTAAAATGGCACCATGGTCAAAAGTAGTGCACTAGTGCCCCCGGTCAAAAGCACAGCACTAGAGAATAGGGTGCCATTTGAGACACAAACCCATTTAACCTCAGTCGACTCACCAGCAGAATAGCAATAACAACATCAACAACCACATGACCACAATAACAACAACGATTCCAATTGAACCCATTCAAAAAAAGTGGCTACTGAATGAATGAATTGTCAATAGAGTTGAAACAAGCTGGTTTATTGTCACGACTTGCTGCTGCTTATGCGGCAGAGGCCTGTCTCTTTACCCCCTTGTCTCTGTTGTCAACAGCACATAAACAACAACAATAACAGAAACAAATAAAATCAGCTACCCATCTGTTGAGGGCTGTTTGTCATATGGCACTCCATGTCCTGCCTTTTTTATTTATTTAACCTGGGCCTTTGTCACCAACTATGTAAACAACAACATACAGTGCCTTCGGAAAGTATTCAGACCCCTTGACTTTTTCCAGATTTTGATAGGTTACAACCTTATTCTAAAATTGATTCCATTGTTTCTCTTCCTCATCAATCTACACACAATAATGACAAAGCAAAAACAGGTTTTTATACATTTTTGCTAGTTTATGAGAAATATCACATTTACATAAGTATTCGGACACTACTCAGTACTTTGTTGAAGCACCTTTGGCAGGAATTACAGCCTCGAGTCTTCTTGGGTATGACGCTACATGCTTGGCACACCTATATTTGGGGAGTTCCTCCTATTCTTCTCTGCAGATCCTCTCAAGGTCTGTCAGGTTGGATGGGGAGCGTCGCTGCACAGCTATTTTCAGGTCTCTCCAGAGATGTTCGATCGGGTTCAAGACCGGGGTCTGGCTGGGCCACTCAAGGACATTCAGAGACTTGTCCCGAAGCCTGTGCTGCATTTTCTTGGCTTTGTGCTTAGGATCGTTGTCCTGTTGGAWGGTGAACCGTTGCCCCCAGTCTGAGGTCCTGAGCACTCTCAAGCAGGTTTTCATTAAGGATCTTTGCACGCTTTGCTCCGTTCATCTTTTCATCTTTGCCTCGATCCTGACTAATCTCCCAGTCCCTGCCACTGAAAAACATCCCCACAGCATGATGCTGCCACCACCATGCTTCACCGTAGGGATGACGTCAGGTTTCCTCCAGACGTGACGCTTGGCATTCAGGCCAAAGAGTTCATTCTTCATTTCATCAGACCAGATAATCTTGTTTCTTATGGTCTGAGAGTCTTTAGGTTCCTTTTGGAAAACTCCAAGAGGGCTGTCATGTACCATAAAGGCCTGATTGGTGGAGTGCTGCAGAGATGGTTGTCCTTCTGGAAGTTTCTCCAATCTCRACAGAGGAACTCTAGAGCTCTGTCAGAGTGATCATCGGGTTCTTGGTTACCTCCCTGACCAAGGCCCTTCTCCCCCGATTGTTCAGTTTGGCCGGGCTGCCAGCTGTAGAAAGAGTCTTGGTGTCACATCTGCTCCTGCCACACCCTCTAGTGCTCATCCGGTGTCTCCTTGACCTGCCGCCACTCCCCCAGTGCTCTCTCCCTCTCTGTGTGTGTGTGATTGTGTGGGCGGAGACAGGTGTGCTGGAGTCAGAGCAGATCCCCACCAGTTGCAACCTGTTCCCTAATCAAGACCTCTACAAATACTCAGMCCTGCCACTTCCACACTGCCAGATCGTAATCTCTGCCCAGTCAGTCCATGTTTCTAGCCATTTGTTCCTGTTGTCCTGTTGTGCCTGTTTTCCCTTGCCTGATGCAGTTTTCCTCTCCGCTACAGTTCTGCCCGCTCTGACTCTGGTCCCTGTCTCCAGTCCGACTTCTCGTCAGCCTGCTACTCTGTCCTGGATTCTCCACTCTACGCTCCCTTGGATTCCCCTCCAGACCTGCTTACCCTCTCCCCACACCTCTCGCTCCAGCCTCAGCCTCCGCACCTGGTTTCCAGCAACCCGCCCGAGCTTCCCCTGGCCTACACTCAATCTTACCCCTGTGTTTCAATAAATACATTGGCTACCTCATCCCAGTCTCCTCGTTTGAGTCTGATCTTGGGTTCTTCTGTTCCGCTCCGCGTGACACTTGGTGGTTCCAAACTTCTTCCATTGAATAATGATGGAGACCACTGTGTTCTTGGGGACCTTCAATGATGCAGATATTTTTCGGTACCCTTCCCCAGATCTGTGCCTCGACACAATCATGTCTCGGAGCTCTACGGACAGTTTCTTCGACCTCGTGGCTTGGTTTTTGCTCCGACATGCATTGTCCACTGTGGGACCTTATATAGACAGATGTGTGCCTTTCCAAATCATGTCCAATCAATTCAATTTACCACAGGTGGACTCCAATCAAGTTCTAGAAACATCTCAAGGATGATCAATGGAAACAGGATGCACCTGCGCTCAATTTCGTGTCTCATAGGGTCTGAATAAATAAGGTATTTCTGTTTTTTATTGTTAATAAATTGTCATTATGGGGTATTGTGTGTAGATTGCTGAGGATTTTAATTTATTTAATCAATTTTAGATTAAGGCTGTAATGTAACAAAATGTGGAAAAAGTCAAGGGGTCTGAATACTTTCCAAAGGCACTGTACATGTCAACAATAGATAGCAGCATCAATAACAACAATAGTTACAAATTAACCTAAACAAGTAGCGTAGCTATTAAGTAATCCCTCATACAGAATTATTAGTCCCAGTTGCAGCAAGCCCTTTCCTCTTGAACCCTGCCCAGACCAATGGTTGCCAACTGAATATAAACATCAACAATAACAACGGTTACAATTCAACGCAAATGACTTGCTCTGTAATGAAGAGCTGTGAAGAGCTCTGGGTTGCCTCAGTAATTAAGCAGTGATCAAGTACAGTCACAACTTGTCCGCTAGAGTGACTCATGCATACCTCGTAGAGCTCTTAAAGAGAGAGAATTAATGGAGGGGTTGGTTATGATGTTGGAGAGCGTAGAGCAGCGGAATAATAGTTGCCATCTTCCCCTGTTAGCACTAACTCTTACTGCACTCTCCAACCGGTTTAAGGTTCTATTGTCATAACAACGGTGCTTTAAATGCTAAGCAACACAACGGTCTGCATTGTATCTCAGGACAGATAAATAGTATGCTGTCACACACTATAAATGACAACAGCTGAACAATTAGCATATATCACGTTATAGCAATCTCCACTATGTCTGTGCAATCTTGCTACATAAATGTTCTATTAACATTTGTTTGTGTAAATGTTGCATGTCACTCTCTGCAGTACTGTTTATTGCTTCAGTAGCACATACACTCAGGTTGGAGTCATTAAAACTCGTTTTTCAACCACTCCACACATTTCTTGTTAACAAACTATAGTTTTGGCAAGTCGGTTAGGACATCTACTTTGTGCATGACACAAGTAATTTTTCTAACAATTGTTTACAGACAGATTATTTCACTTCTAATTCACTGTATCACAATTCCAGTGGGTCAGAAGTTTACATACACTAAGTTGACTGTGTCTTTAAACAGCTTGGAAAATTCTGGACTGGTCCATAGCTTTGGCAGCACAGTACCAGTGAAGCACATAGAGTCTCATTCTGAGTTTAGCAGCTTCTCCTCTTTCCACGCCTCCACTGTGTTTCTCAGTTCTTAGTTTGGGCTGTAGTGTCTGTTCTCTGCTGGTGATGAGTCATCAATGTTCTCTAAGTAGGACTGGTTGACAGACCCTGTCTCATTCCACATCCCTCCGTCCTCCAGAACTGGGTCAGAATGCCTGGGTTTTCACTTCTCCTCCTCGCCTCTCCCCCCTCTGTGTTTGTCTGTTTGAATCTCTTCTGTCATGATTCCCCATGTCTCTCTCCTTCTCTCATTCCTTACCTATTCATGTCGCCGCTCCTTTTCATGAATACTTTATCTCTCTTTCTTCACTGTTGCCCACTTTTCCTTGGGCTCAAGTTCCCTTCACATACAATCGCAGTAGTGGCATTTTGACTTGTCAGATTTTTGGTAGCCTATAGGGCAGTTTTTATTTATATATATATATTTTTTTTTTTACATGAATTGCATTTTGAAATAATTATAATTATAATGATTAGAGCTTTTTAATGGAAATTCCAAATCCCAAAATATTGCCAAATCATTGAAAATAGTCCACTGTCTCTGTCAGGTCCACATAGAAAAATAGCTAATTACTATTAAATAATACAATATTTTAGTTGTACATATTACTTTGTTTTATTTCATTACTTTATAATTTTTCATTCCTTATTAAAGTTATCATCTCATCTCTGCTCAGGCAGTTTCAGCCGGCTGGCCAGCCAGCCAGCCAGCCAGCCAGCCAACCATCTAACATTATATCTGTTCTCCCCATACCATACTGTCTTTAGTCATCCTATTTAGCTAGACTAGCCTGCCTACAGTAAGTATACTGAGAGCTGTATGACTAAATCATTTGACTAGTTCTTCAAAGTAGATAAGGCATACTTTTACAAACTCTCTATCCCTTTCTCTCGTAGTTGTGTTGTGTAGGCTACATGCCTCTCTCATGCAGCATTGTATGCAGTCTGTGTGTGTATCYTCTGTGTGTATCTAACCTAATGTGGCAAGGCGTAAAAAAGTATATCCATCTGTGTCCGYGCCAGAAAAGAGATCAGGAACAATGGATTACGGTCATTGTAGTTACTTACCACGTTTCTTTGCTGAATGCGGTTGAATATTTGCTTAATGAAAACTACAACTCCCWTCAGCCCAGCATCCCATAGACACACATTTCGCTGCATTAACATCTGCCAACCATGTGTATGTGACCAATAAAATTAGATTTTTGATTTGAGTTAATTACTTAATTTCTCTCATGAATGATTTGATTTCTCTCTAGAGAAACGGTGCATTGGGCTCACAAAAAAACCCCGAACTAAATGGAATTCAAGTAARGGAAATAACATCAGTCAATAAGTTGTTTATTTACCAGATGTTTTTTTTAAACTTTGTTTAATCGCTCAGCATTAATAGAAGGAGAGAGAGGCTGTGTTTTTGTATGTGTGTGTGTGTGCTCTAGCATGTGTGTGTGTGCTTGCATGTGTCCGTGAGATGGAGTTAGCAGTCCACCTGTCATTGAACCTTAACGGCTCAGAGTTAGTGCTGTTCCCATTCTCCCTCCGTGCTGCCTCCCTCAGCCCGGTCACAATCACAACATGACATAACCACTTAGTCACGCAGCACAGCACAGTAGAGCTGCTTATAAAATATAGTACTGTTCTCTTTATTTTATGGCATCTGTGGAACAGGATATTTAAGCCCATGTGTGGGTGGAGACGTTGCAGAGGTACGAGACGAGAGKGAGGAAATGAGGGAGGGAGTGTGAGAGACACAGAGAGAGAAAATAGGAATAAAGAGGAAAGGGCCACTTCCTCACAGCCACATGARCCACCTTCCCTTTTCAACAAGCTTTTTAACAGAACAATAAACTCCATAGAGCACAAAGGTACTATCCAGTTGGATCGAATTCTGGAGATGTTTATGTTGGGTGGCGGAGGGGGGGGGGGGCGCATGTGTCTGTGTGTGTGTTTTACGTGAGCGAGGGGGATTGGGATAGAAAGAGAGATAGGAAGAGAGAGACATATACAGTATAAAGTGTATGTGAGAAATGAAAGGTTTGCACATGCACGAGCGGTCTGTTTGTGTGTGCACACTTGAATGTGTGTGGCAGAGGATGAGGACAATGGGTAGCCTAGCGATGTACTGTAAACAATCCCTTTATACACTCGCTGCCCAGTCTGTTAATATGTAGAGCCCAACAATAAATAGAGCTCTAGAGTTGCAATGCCTCACCTGTCACCTAACTTCAGTAAAAGGTCAAAGGTGACGGACAGCTGTGGTTTGTCCACACAGAAATGGCCTACTTTATCAGGACACTGTATTTTGATGTCACCCCAGCAGCAGCCGCCAGAACTATTGACTGTAGTGGAAAATGGCACCCTATTCCCTATATAGTGAATTACTTTTGATCAGAGCCATGTGCCTGGTCAAAGTAGTGCACTACATAGGGAATAGGGTGCCATTTGGGATGCAGACAATTAGGCTTATTCCCCTGTAGGTGACCACATCCTGTTATGCTGTTTAAATAACAATCCACTAACAGTAGAACAAGAGGAAACTGAGGGGGATTTCTGCATAACAAGTCTGTTGCGGTGTTAGCTAACATTTGGACATTTGTATTGGATCACATATATTATATATGTGGTCTGTATGGCTCAGTTGGTAGAGCATGGGCTTTCAGTGCCAGGGTCATGGTTTGATTCTGGGGCCACCATACATACAATGTATGCACACATGACTGTAAATCACTTTGGAAAGAAGCGTCTTCTATATATGATAGGCTATAGTTTAGGATCGACAGTGACTGGACATAATATTTATGTTGCCTGTATATTGTCCCGTACATTATTATTTCGAATGGTTGTCTTTCAATTTTGTAGCAATCATCGTTGTATTAAAAAGCACTCTCTCGCAATATTCACAAACTCTAGCTTAATTCGTGTGATTTAATTTCAGTAGCCTACCTTTCTGCTATTTTGTTGGGTGTGCGCAATTTGTCTTTAACATCCTAAATATGAAAGGCTATGGTTTAGACTCCGACATTGACTGGAAATATACATTTACTCTGCTTGCAAATCGTCCTACTCTTTAAAGTTATGCAAAATGTAGCTCAACTCAAGTAAGTGTCCACTCTCCTATATTTCGTGACAACTCTACTCTCTTTCAAACTACGTCTACCCTATTGGCTGATATAGGCAAAAAATACTAATAGACAAATATAATGAATCTCTGGTATTTTAAACGACTGTATTTCTTATCCTATTTTTGRGAATTTTGATCATGTTTAAGGTAGCAAAATTGCTGATGTAACTAAAATAACATTGCGGGACTGCAGTCACGTTCCTGGGAGTCCGACAAGAAGTCAATGGGAGKAGGCMGSGCAGTACGAAWAGCAGCAGGYGCYGGCGGGCYMGAGCGGGATGAAGAAATCAGTCCTGCACAGAACTCTACTATGGAATTTGGTTCTACTTCCCTGGACATACTCTCCTGTTAATAGCTGAAAACYCCATAAAGTTAAGGCCTTTGCAGACTGTACATAAGAGTATTTTACYATTWTCATGTAACACTGTGCYATGTTACCAAATTAAAATCATGATCAACCTGGCCAAATTGTATGATTTTCTTCACTTCTGTCGTCACATTATGCAATTGGCTTGCGAGGCTATGTTAGCCAACGTAGGTTACATCAACTCAGTGTTGCCAACTTAGCGACTTTGTCGCTATATTTAGCGGGTATTCAGACCCCTCTAGCGACACATTTTCAAAAAAGCGACTAGCAACAAATCTAGTGACTTTTTCTGGTGTTATTGGAGACTTTTGGAGACTCTGACATGAAAGCACGTATCGTTCTTACTCTTCTCAACAAGCAGCGGGTCTTGCCGTGGGCCCCACCCCCATCACTAAGCACTCAAAGGCGGCTCAGTCCTCGCGCAGCAGTCCCTCCCAGCTGCAGTCAGAGCAGGAGATGTTCACCCCTCCGAGTCCAGACTGCAAATGAATCACGCATGTGGGAAGCCGCCGCTGGCTGATCCCGCCCTGGCTTACATTCAGGGCGGGATGTAAATGTAAAAAAATTAATTAAAAACAAAAGACAAATTTAAAAAAGACAAAAAAAAAGAAAACGAAGTAACTCCGCCAGAGTGTCTCTTTTGGGTCACTTTTGCCGGTCCCAAGCCCGGATAAAGGTGGAGGGTTGGAATTGTGATTAAAAAAAACAAGAATCGACAGAAGAAAGTTCATTTATAGTTCTAACATATTTAGGGTGTTTTTTACTCACTTTTTGTCTCTCCCACGATGTTATTCCTCTCCCGTACAGCGTCCATCACAAATACATGCACATGGCAAATTATGCAAATTAGGTGATGACGTCATTTAGCTAACTTCTAGCGACTTTTAGGACAGCCAATAGCTACTTTCCTTACTGAGGAGTTGGCAACACTGCATCAACTACAGCGGTGTGTGTGATCTGCTCATGTGCCAGCACCTGCAGCGAAAGCCTCACTATTTGCTTATGCATAAGTGAAGTAAGTTCTGAAAAACGGAAAGTATGCATCTTAGAAATAGCTTTCTTTCACATACAAACTTTATATGGCCGAACTCAGAGCGAATAGGCTTTACCAAAATATAATGGTTGCTGTGGTAGAACGTTTGTTTGATGTGTTTGAATGTTCCCATTGTTCGGCTCGTAACACAAACCACATTACATGATAAAGACAAACTAATTCTGAAGTACAACAAACATTTATGACCCCTAACAGGCAAAATACATTTTGAAATCTATCTTATTCAATTATTGCACCCACACTGCTCGCACGCGCCAACGAGCATCTMTGGTGCCAAGGGATAAAATAGAAGTTCATGTGGATGACTGAAAGACGAACGAGGTCAGTGGCTGTAATGCACCTAATTTATGAAAGTTGACAATCGCAATATAAAGTCAAGAGAAGAAAAAGCCTAGAAGGAGGAGAGATGACTAGAAACGATTTGGTTGACAGTTTTATGTGTGGATTAATTGTCGGAGTAGAGGACCTTGTACATTTCAGGTAAAATAACAACTCAATGTTTATATCCCAAGACAAATTAGCTAGCAACAGCAAGCTAGCTAAATAGGACAATTATAAATGTTTAATGCTTTTCGACCTGTCCTCAAATTAATGTAATTGGTTCAGAGTTTGTTTTGATATTTTAACCTGCGTGTAATGATTGCGCTTGGTGTGGGGGGACAAAATAAATGTATACACGATGGCGCATCCGCGCAGCCGGTTTGMGTTCCGTGGAAGCATTGGTCCATGACCTGGACATTTTGTCGGGGACTGCAAAATCGTGGCATAAGACAGCTAAAATCGTACAATGTGCATTTGCCTTGAACAAGGCATTTAACCCACTGTTCCTAGGCRGTCATTGAAAATAAGAATTTGTTCTTAACTGACTTGCCTAGTTAAATAAAGATCAAATAAAATTGTGTGTGGGAGAGAAGAAGGATCAGCCTCAGCCTCAGCTCCAGATTGGGGCGGTTTGGTTTGGTTTCCTTTCTTTCTCCCCCCTGCAGCCTGTTGGAAGGAATGATCCCTCTTTAATGTGCAAAAAGCCAGAGAGCACGTGCTGCTAATATGAACCATTATCTTGGGCTGACACACACACTCTGACTTAACTCTATCTTAACTCTATTAGCCTGGCTCTGCAGCATCCCTCCAGTTGGTAGCTACCAGAACTGTCTTCAAATATTATTTGAWATAATTGAACATACTTTAGCTGGGCTTGATTGAGCTTTTCCGTTGCAATGGAACCAATAGAAAAGTCCCACAATTGCWAACCCTGCTCACCTGACACTACAGGTATGTTAAAGAAAACGCTCAAGTATTTMAAATACATCAAATAGTATTTGATCCCAGGTGCTCAGCGCTACGAACCCCCCCTCTGCTTTGATCTCCATAAGACTAGTAAAAGGAAGATGCTCCAAATGATGTGTAGTTTGTGTGTGCGTCTGTGTGTTCAGAAACTYGGTGGGGGTCAGGGGAGCTAATGCCTCCTTTGATTCCAATAAGGATTTCCTTGTACTCTTAGYCTGACTAATGCCATTACATTACATGGCATCTTGTGACAAGGAAATGTTCTCTTATAGAGGGTTTAACTCTCTGGGGTTTAGTGAAAACAGCTACCCCTATGATGGRTACATTGAAGTCACCATTGAGTTTGCAGCTGAAGTGGTGGGTGTCCAGAAGCCTTTAATAAACACACTTGCCATAATGTGCCCGGAGCCCCCATCACATGATGACTCTCGCATGGTCTTGGGAACATACTCCAACATTTTCTCAGTGCCAGGGAAGCTATGTGAGAAGCTAGACTGTGCAACACAAGAGAGTGTACCTCATCCGAGCTCCAACCACCTGAAGGCCTCACCTCTTTGAGGCCCTTGACTTTCCCTCCTCTGGATGAAGCAGAGATCGAAGTTTGTATGGAATTTACCAAGGCAGCAAGACCTCACACTGTTCTGGTCGAMCCCTTTGAGAAGAGGGCAATGGCTAGTCAAGTAATAGTGACCAGTGGCATCCATACTGTGCCTTCACAGGGAAGCAGCTGCGTCACTCTCAAACAAAAAAAATAGGTTAATTGGGGGAACTGCATTCTGTTGAAAGCGTGCCCACATTTACAAAGTCACAGACACTCCTACTCCCTTCATCATGACCTGTTTGACTTTGGTGACTCTCCTATACCATCTACATTTATACATTTTAGTTGTTTAGCAGACACTCTTATCCAGAGCTTACATGAGCAATTAGGTTAAATGCCTTGCTCAAGGGCACATCAACAGATTTTRCCCCTAGTCAGCTTATGGATTCAAACCAGTGACCTTTCAGTTTCTGGCTCAACACTCCTAACCTCTAGGCTATTTGCCGCTCCATCTGATTGTAAGGAGCGCCTGAGAAGATGACACAGTCTTGCAGAATTGCTCCTGCAGATGTAGAGGATGTCCAAAAACACCTGGGATATCTGCTGGAGGCTGGAATCATCTATGACTCTCGGAGCCCCTATGCATCCCCCATAGTCGTGGTGAGGAAGAAGAGTGGCCAAATCAGGTTATGCATTGACTATCGCACCCTGAACAGAKGGATCTTCCCCGACCAGTACACTGTCCCCAGAATAGATTATGTGTTGGACTGCTTATCTGGAAGCAAATGGTTTTCAGTGCTGGACCTCCGAAATGGCTACTATCAAATCCCCATGAGCAAGGRGGACAAAGAAAAAACAGCATTCATCAGTTTAATAGGATGCCACAAGGAGTCCCTGGAGCCCCAGCAACATTCCAGCACTTCATGGAAAAGGCAGTGGGCGACATGAATCTTCAGGAGGTGCTTGTATACCTCGATGACCTGCGGGAAGACCCGTGAAGAGCACGAGGAGAGACTGGAGTCCTGTAGGTTAAAGCTCTCGGTGGACGAGTGCAAGTTCTGCAAGACATCTGTGAAATAGCTTGGCACATCATGTCTGACAAAGGCATTGCAACTGACCCCTCCACATGGACTWGTTTAACCAATCTCAAGACCCTTCAGTTTTTCCTGGGGTTCTGTGGCTATTACAGACGGTTTGTTGCAGGCTACTCCTCCATTGTGCTTTCTCTTCATGAGCTAACAAAAGGCAACACTCCAAAGAGAAAGCAGAGTTGACCAGTCAAACGCCCTCCCAGAATTACCACCTACTTCAAGGACTGTGAGCCGTTTGAAGATCGTTGGATCCACGGTGTGAAGAYGCCTTCTGTAACATTCTGAACCGACTCACAGCCTCTCCTGTTTTGGCCTTTGCAGATCCAAGCAAGCCTTACCTGATGCAGAGTTATGGCAGCTTAATTGGCCTGAGAGCAGTGCTCAATCAATAATATGAAGCGGAGACCTGTAGCCTTTCCCAGCAGGAGTTTGTCACACAGTGAGAAGAAATCACACCTGCGGGATAGGTACAGGATGGCAACAACAACTGCCCGAGTTACACCAGGAACGCACAATCCCTCCATCAGTGTTCAYACTGTCCGCAATAGGCTGAGAGAGGCTGGACTGAGGGCTTGTAGGCCTGTTGTAWGGCAGGTCCTCACCAGACATCACCGGCAACAACGTCACCTATGGGCACAAACTCACCGTCCTGGACCCAGACAGGACGGGCAAACAAAGTGCTCTCTTCACTGACGAGTCCCGGTTTGTCTCACCAGGGTGATGGTCGATTCGCGTTTATATCGTCGAAAGAATGAGCGTTACACCGAGGCCTGTACTCGGAAGCGGGATCATTTGAGGTGAGAGTCCCATCATGGTTGGGGCGGTGTGTCACAGCATCTCGACTGAGCTTGTTTTTCAATTGCATGGCAATCTCAACGCTGTGGCGTCCAGGGCAAGACATCTCCTCCCTCAATGTGGTAGCCCTTCCTGCAGGTTATCCTGACGTGACTCTCCAGCAATGACAAATGCCACCAGCCATAATTGCTCGTTCTGTGAGGTGATTTCCTGCAAGACATAGAATGTCATTGTTCTGCAATGCCAGAGAAGAGCCTGGATCTCACCCATTGAGCACGTCTGGGACCTGTTGGATCGGAGGGTGGGTGCTAGGCATTCCCCTCCCAGAAATGTCCGGAACTTGCAGTGCCTTGGTGGAAGGTGGGGTAAACTCACAGCAAAAACTGCAAAAATCTGGTGCGCCAATGAGGAGGAATGCTCTAACAGTACTTAGGAGCTGGTGCAACACAGATTCTGTTTATTTTTGATTCTGACACCCCTTCGTGTTCAAAGCACATATATCTCAATCTTCTAGTAGTCACATGTCTGTGGAACTTTGGTTCAGTCTATATGTCTCAGTGTTGAATTTGGAATTTATGTTTCAATCAAAATATATTACACATGTTAAGTTTGCTCGAAAAATAAACGCATTTGACAAGTGAGAGGACGTTTTTTAGTTGTTGCTGAGTTTAACAATACATACCATACTGTATTGTACAGAAGAAACCAGCAACACACGATGTACAGAAAATAAAGAACTACTTTGATAGCAACGCACACATGTCAAAGTTATTATTTGTAAGGAAACAATAAGAGAAGTAATACGAGTGCGAGCCAGAAAATGTTCCATTCGTGCAAGACTGCGGAAATATCTGCATACTTGATCTGCAAAACATTAGTGAAGCGCTCCGGCTTAGTATGAAATGGGCTACTTTTATGTGAATTAATGAGGAGACGAACACACCTCAATTCAAACTCTTGTTAGAAAATACAACTTGTTAGAAAATAATTAGAAATTTGACATAAGCCTATAATAAAATTTGACAGGCTGTGCGTCTTAACTGTCCTGTTGCGCAATATCCCATTTTGGAACATTGAGGGCATTCTGACATCACGTGGATAAAACAAACTCATGCTGGGACCTAGAGATATTTGGAACTCACATATGAAAAGGTTAATAGATATCCACATTATCAGTGCCCGTTGGCAGTCGTTGCGCTCTGGAACCATGTGTGCTCTACAGACTGATTAGAGGCCACAGTCAGGTCAAGAGAAAGTAGCTAGTTCTCCCTAAAGAATTCAGAGCTGTTGTCATGAAGTCTCTTATGGGACAATTTAGGTTATAGAGGACACTTGATCTAAGCTGTGCTCGGTTCTACTTGCCCTTCATGTCCAGAGACATGAGTTTCAGTGCAAGTAATCAGCAAGTATGTGCTGTGGAAGACACTAACCACTAGATAGCAGCTTCAGTGAACATCACCACTGTGCCCCCCCCCCCCCCCCTAGTTTGGGTATTTTAGACTTACTTTCTCTGGAGAATGACACAAGGAACATCAGTAACTCCTCGTAGGCCAGGTCCTTTCACTTGCTACGCCCAAGCTTATGTCACCAAAGTCCAGAAAGCCAGCACTATGGCCAGGGTGCTTTGGGAGAAGTTATTTATCCATTATGGCAGGTCCACAGCTGGTCCTCAGCTGGCTGGAGTGAAGAAGTCACYTACATCGCCATACCATCCTCAAGGGAACCCACAGCCAGAGAGATTCAATCGCACATTGCTCAATGATCTTGTAACTTTTTGATTCAAACAAAAATCCACATGGAGTCAACAGTTGGGGAACCTTATCCATGGCTAAAACTGCACCCAAACAACTCTACTGGATTCTCCCCTTACTACCTGATGTTCGGGTGGGAGGCTACACTGCCCATTGATCTGTGCTTCGGTGTCGCCCCAGATGGCAGCGCCGACCAAGACTACCTGAAGTACAACTCCTAGTTAAGGGAACAGCTAAAGGAAGCCTATCAACTAGCCTCAACAACAACTTTGAACGTGTCCTTGTACAGAACTTGGGAGTKCCAGGAAAGCAAAAATAGCCAACAGGCGGAAACCCAAACCTCATGTGATAGTGCGAAGGCTGCCTGGACTGCCCATGTATCAAGTATAGCCAGAGAGAGGAGGACCTATAAGGACGCTCCACCGAGACCACCTGCTTCCCATTGGCCAGCTGACTGGTGAAGATGACAGTTTCTGCACCGGCGTCTGAWSAAGATGAGGAGACAGTTCTGGTGGCCCTAGCATGCAACAGTCTCCTTGTGTCAAGCCCTGATTCAGAGGAGTCACGAGCCCCATGCCCTAGCTCTGAAGAGTCCATGGCCCCAGTTCAGAAATCCTGCTAGCCCTTGGCCCTAGTTCAAAGGAGTTTTTAGTCACTGTTTAGTCACTGTTCCCTTAGAGAAGAGACAGACCAAGCCAGTGGTTTGACTCACTTATGACCAGCTAGGAATACTTCAATACACTTAGCTGTCAGTCATACACTGAGGAGTCTCAGTCTTTTTCAACGCATTTCACCTCATTATAGAGTGTTTCTGAGAGTTTTTTTGGGGGGTGTTGTTTTTATATGCCTGTTCTTTGCTGTTGCATGGTGTTAAGAGAGCTTATAGCTCAAGGTGTGTTGTAAACTGTGTTGTGTCTAATTCATTGTGATTCATCGTCCCCGTACAGAACTGTCCGGGTCTACATATGTCAAGAACAGTACCTTCAGAAAGTATTCATACCCATTGACTTATTCCACATTTGCTACAGCCTGAAATCAAATGGATTAAAAKAAWWAWAATAATCGKGCATCTATACACAATACGCCATAATGACAAAGTGAAAACYTGTTTTTAGAAATTCGAGCACATTTATTTGAAAATGAAAAATATCTGTTGTGACGTGACTCTCATTAACATCAAATGTATCAGAAATACAGTGTAGACATTGTTAATGTTGTAAATGACTARTGTATCTGGAAATGGCTTATTTTTAATGGAATATCTACATAGGCGTTCAAATGGCATGCTGTGTTAGCTAATCGAAGTTTAACCATGGTTTGTTTTCATTTGGCCTATTTAGCATAGCTCTGTTCTGCCTTTTTCTATCACTCAAATTTGTGATTTTGTCAATGCAATACCTTATTTTTATTGCAGTGTTTATTATGTTACTTTGTAATATTGTTTTTTTGCCATATCCTGATATTGTATTGTATTGTAATTACTAATTATTCCTCTTTATTCTGTACTTTCAGAAACCACACACACAAAACAGTATTTGCCGATATCATAACTGGAACTGGAGCTGGACATCTTTGGAGCTGAAGATTGAGGCCAGCTTTTGTATGCTAGCGTACACTCCTTAACAGTTTAACTGGATGAAAACACAGCAAGAAAACACATTGGCCAATATGTAAMAGTCATCTATTTTATTACAGTATTGGTGGTGGTTGGTTGAACAAACATAGGTTTTGTGCTCCAGTATTCTCTTAGGGAGTTCTTCTTTACTATTCCCATGAGGACCGTCACCGGAAAGGTATACATTTAATTAATTGTGGTTGTCACCCATTTAGCYAGTTTCCCCCTCACACCTGGCTCTCTCTTCTCCTGTAGCTCCAAGACATAGTGATTGGTCTCCTCTACTATGTCTCCCACCAGCTCCTCTGTCAGAAAGAACTTGAAGCACTCTGCCTCAGATGGAAATGGCAAGAGGCTTTGCACTCCAGACTGGGACTCATTCAAAGCAAAAAACCCCCGCCCAAAGGGGGCCCCAGGAGGGGTGAAATGGCTGGCGGCCTTCCAGCTACCACATAACTCCTGTACTTCATCCACTGTCGGTCTGCCTCCATCACCACCAGCATCTTCAAAGGGATCTGGGACTTCATCAGGGAATTCTGGAGATCAAGGGGTCCTCAGATTCAGGGTTCTCAATGGCTACAAGGTTAGGGGGCAGCTCCTCACTGTCACTATCACTGGCACTGTCAGAATCTGATTCCTGACTTTCATACTAAGACTCATTGTCAGAATTTTAAATAATCTCTAGAATTTACGCATTCATGAGTTGTCTCCTTTTGAAAGACATTGCTAATGCTACAGRTTAGCTCACTAGCTACATACATAAACCACWACYCTGCATGGCTCAGAGTGGGAGTGAGAGGTTACATGATTGACTGCCGGCATGCGCTACTTGTATCAATAAATCACCARCAGAATTTTTTTTGTGTTGTAATTATTTATATATTTACTGTTTTATTCACGTTTTCAAGTACTGGTGACAAAACATGCATTCCGATTCTTGCATAGATTGTAATGGACACATATTATGTGTGTAAAATACTTTTTTGAAGTTGTACTGATTATGACGAGCTAAGCTAATTCCAGCTGTGTGTGGAGCCATGTTTGTTGACATACAATGCGTTCTGGGTTTCACGTAATCGTCTGTCGGAAAAAAAAAAGATGTTATAACAAAATGAGGTGAGTAAGGGTTCACTCATTTTTCGAGAACTTCCGGAAGTGAATGGTGGGGTGTGAACGATGGTAGACGACACACCCCCTTCAACATGCATACTATAAACAGACCAAACTCATCTTGTCTCCTCTAATCTTTGGTTTCTGTTAAAAATCAAACGTGGCGGTGCGCAGAAACTACCCATCGTCAAATTACTTTCGATTTCTAGAAAGTGTTTTACTCAATTATTTCGATCAATGGTGAGCTCACCCGTGATGTGATTAATTATAAATAGTAATTGCTATTAGCTAATTAAAATTGTAGTTTCTGTCAGCCGAGAGTTGTGTTATGTCAATCTTTCCTCAGTTAGCGCTAGGACAAATGTAGCATACATTTTTCTGGTTTATATGATTGTATATGATTGTGTTATGCTCTATGAAGGACTGAACATTGCATCCAAAAATAAACTGGTCACATTCTGGACATAACTTTGTAAGGACTGTCTTTGTGCAAAATGTTTCTGAAAAAACAGTGTGGCCAGCTCAAATGCTGATTTTTGCTTCATACCGAAACTGGASGTTCTAAAGAAGCACTCTAATCTCACCGGTTTGAACGAATGTACCATGATCACACCCATGTGTTGGTACGTGTGAATAGGTTAAACTCTGTAACTGTTTTTTGTAACTTGTYTCTTTAAAGTGACTGGGTGTGTTGATACACCATCCAAAGTGTAATTAATAACTTGCTCAAAGGGATATTCAATGTCTGCTATTTACATTTTTAACACATCTACCAATAGACCTTTTGCACAACGTTTCAACGCCCACTTCTGCTCAACTTCCTACCCGATACATAGCTTCCTGTCCCGATTCGTGTCTGTCAGCTTGATTGTAGCCATACTAGCCTCGAAGTCACTTGTTTTATCAATATCTAATTTTTTTTTTTAATAATAATCATATTTCTATTGCGTTTTTTTTATCATTCTTGTTGAAAATTCTGGTTTTTAGCTGTTAGCTTAGTGATTTTTGTAATTCAATTATTGTGTTCTGTGTCTATTTTTGTCTCTTAGCTAGCTAGCTATTAACGTGCCACGCTAGTAAGGTGGCTAGCAATTAGCCAACACCCTCCCCTTACCAACATGCGACTGTTTTACTCAAGGCGCTTGCAAGAGCTGCCAAAGATAATACACAGTGAGGTTACAATCGTCTGGCAAGACAAGTAGCAAAGCACCGCCTCCAAGTTGGAAAAAGGATTCAAACTTTGTCTCCAGTTACCTTTTCAAACTGTGAAGGTATGTATAGCCAAGTTGCCTATCAGACCAGACAAGGAGTTTATCTCAAAGCTGTAACGTAGTTAAGCATGCCTTTTAGGTAGCTAGCTAACATTATGATTGCTCATTCTTTTTATTCCAAACAGTTTTGAACAGGGACAAAGTGACAGGAGAGGTCCGCATAAGGGGTTGCTGCTAAGCATAGGAAAAAGAGAAACAACACAGTTTGAATGTAGGGTGAAAAGTCACTGTTTGCGACACACTATATGCCGTTACACAGTCAGAGATGAAGCCAGTCTTATACTAAGATTCCTGTCAATGGAATCTGCATTAAGAGGCATCGCTTAATCTAGGACTAGGCTTAACCCATGTCTATGAAACCGTTCTTAGTGTAGTAATTGTTCAGTTGTCTTCCTTGCTGTTATGTAAGCTCCGTTATGTTGGAGCATTAGATTACATTTAATAAGGGATATACTCTTAATAGAAAATTAAATCTGTATGCTGTAATGAATTTAGTGGCTGTTGCATGTTGCGCAACATTGACCACGCAGGTTGTACTGAAGCCCTCTGAGCCAGTAACAATGATACAACATCACTTATCTGTGTTTGCTGGCACGCCATTATGCAACCACACAGTTGCATTACTATTCCAGTCTGCACACTTTTCCCAGATGGGAACACCAGTCGTCCACTTGTGCACAGCTGCAAAAGAGCCGAGCAGCAGTGGCATAAGCCAAGGACTATGTATGTTTTAATAGCTATCCACATTTATTTTTTTATTCTTTCTTTTATTTCACTTTATTTCAACCATGGTAGGCTAGTTGGAGAACAAGTTAATATTTACAACTGGACCTGGCCCAAGAAAATAAAGCAAAGCCAGTTCGACAATACAACCAACACAGAGTTAACATGAGGAATAAACAGAACTACAGTCAATAATACAGGTAAAAAAGAGAAATAATAAAAAAATAAATACAGATGGGGATGTCGGTAGTTGGATGGGCTAATATATACAGATGGGCTCATGTACAGGTGCAGGTGATCTGTGAGCTACTCTGAATAGTGGTGCTTAAAGCTAGTGAGGAAAATCTGAGTCTCCAGCTGCATGTATTTTTGCAGTTCGTTCCAGTCATTGGCAGCAGAGACTGAAAGAAGGCAGCCAAAGGAGGAATTGGCTTTGGGGGTGAGGTATACCTGCTGGAGCGCGTGCTCCGGGTGGGTGCTGCTAGTGGACCAGTGAGCTGAGATAAGGCGGGGTTTACCTAGCAGAGACTTGTAGTTGACCTGGAGCAGTGGGTTTGGTGACGAGTATGAGCCAGGGCAGCCCGAGAGATACGGTCGATGGTGGGTAGTATATGGGCTTTGTGACAAAACGGATGACACTGTGATAGACCTGCATCCATGGCATTGAAGCTCGTCTGGAGGTTAGTTAACAGCAGTGGTCCAAAAGAAGGGCCAGAAGTATACAGAATGGTGTCCGTCTGCAATAGAGGGTGGATATAGTTCCTTGAAACTATGCAGTATTTAGTTTTTTATGTGTTATTTCTTACAATGTTACCCAGGAAATCTTTGGTTTTAGTACATACAGTCGGAGAACTATTGATATTACGAGCCAACAGTCAACTCAACAACAACATTAGACCAGGAATCTGACTTTCCCGAAGCGGATCCTTGTTTGCCTACCACCAGGACATTGGATCGATCCCAGCCGCGACCCAAACAACGGCACCGTAGAAGGGGCAGACGGAGCGGTCTTCTGGTCAGGCTCCGTAGACGGCACATCGCGCACCGCTCCCGAGCATACTACTTCTCACAATGTCCAGTCTCTTGACACAAAAGTGAAAACTGAGCAGGGTAGCCTTCCAGAGAGACATCAGAGACTGTACGTTCTTGTCTTTCACGAAACATGGCTCACTCAAGACAGGCTATCGGAGTCGGTACAGCCAGCTGGTCTTTCACGCATCGCGCGACAGAAACAGCATCTCTCTTAAGAAGAAGGGCGGGGTGTATGCTTGTGATTAACGAGACGTGGTTATCATAACAAATACAGGAACTCAAGTCCTTTGTTCACCGACTTAGAATTTCCTCACAATCAAATGCCGACCGCATTATCCTACCAGAGAATTCTCTTTGATCATAATCACGTCATGTATATTCCCCCAAGCAGACCACAGACACCCTGAAAGAACTATTCGATCATGAAACTGGAAACCACATATCCTGAGGCTGCTTTCTTGTAGCTGGGGATTTTAACAAGGCTAATCTGAAAACAAGGCTCCCTAAATTCTATCAGCATATATCGATTGACAACCGTGCTGGCAAAAACCCTGGAATCATTGTTTTCTAATTCTGCGAGCATATAAGCCCTCCTTTCGGAAAGCTGACGCACGATCCATTTTGTTTGCCACTCCTATAGACAGCGACTAAAACAGGAAATCACCCGCGGCTCAGGTCTGTTCAACGCTGGTCGACAATCGAATTCCACGCTTCAAGATCTGCTTCGATCACGTGACTGGGGATATGTTCCGCAAAACCGCGAACATCACATTGATGAATACGCTGATTCGGTGACACTTTATTAGCAAGTGCATTCGGGATGTGTACCCACAGCGTCTATTAAAACATTCCCAACCAGAAACCGTGGATTGATGGCAGCATTCGCAAAAACTGAATGCGCGAACCACTGCTTTTAATCAGGCAAGATGACGGAAACATGACCGAATAACAAACAGTGTACAAAAACTCCCTCCGCAAGGCAATTAAAAAGCTAACGTCAAGTTAGAGACAAAGTGGCAGTCGCAATTCAATGGCTCAGACAGAGAGGTAATGTGGCAGGTCTACAGTCAATCACGGACTTACGAAAGAAATCCAGCCCCGTCGCGGACCAGATGTCTTGCTCCAGACAGACTTAAACAACTTTTGCTCGCTTTGAGAAATACAGTGCACTGACACGGCCCGCTAACCAAATCCTGCGGGCTCTCCTTCACTGCAGCCAACGTGAGTAAAACATTTAAAACGTTTTAACCCTCGCAAGGCTGCAGGCCCAGACGGCATCCCGGCCGCGTCTCAGAGCATGCGCAAGACCAGACTGGCTGGTGTGTTATGGATTATTCAATCAATGCCTATCCCAGTCTGCTGTTTCCCACATGCTTAAGTAGGGCCACCATTGTTCCGTTCCCAAGAAAGCTAAGGTAACTGAGCTAAAATGACTACCACCTGTAGCACTCACTTCTGTCATCATGAAGTGCTTTGAGAAAACTAGCTCAGGACCATATCACTCCACCCTCCTGACCCTAGACCCACTCCAATTTGCTTACCGCCCCAATAGGTCCACTGACGACGTAATCGCAATCACACTGCACACTGCCCTAACCCATCTGCACAAGAGGTATACTATGTAAGAATGCTGTTAATCGAAAAACAGCTCAGCATTTAACACCATAGTACCTCCAAACTCGTCATTAAGCATTTAACACCATAGTAACCTCCAAACTGTCATTAACCCCGCCCGTGCAACTGGGTCCTGGACTTCCTGACGGGCCGCCCCCAGATGGTGAGAGTAGAAAACAACATCTCCACCCCGCTGATCCTCAACACTGGGTCCCCACACGGGTGCGTTCTCAGCCCTCTCCTGTACTCCCTGTTCACACACGACTGTGTGGCTATGCACGCCTCCAACTCAATCATCAAGTTGCAGACGACATTTCAGTGGTAGGCTTGATTACCAACAACGACGAGACAGCCTACAGGGAGGAGGTTGAGGGCCCTCGGAGTGTGGTGTCAGGAAAATAACCTCACACTCAATGTCAACAAAACAAAGGAGATGATCGTGGACTTCAGGAAATAGCAGAGGGAGCACCCCTATCTACATTGACGGGACAGTAGTGGAGAGGGGTGGAAAGTTTTAAGTTCCTCGGCGTACACATCACAGACAAACTGAAATGGTACACCCACACAGACAGCATGGTGAAGAGGTGCAGCAGCGCCTCTTCAACCTCAGCAGGCTAAAGAATTACGCTTGTCACCAAAAGCACTCACAAACTTTTACAGATGCACAATCGAGAGCATCCTGTCGGGCTGTATCACGCCTGGTACGGCAGCTGCTCCGCCCATAACCGTAAGGCTCTCCAGAGGGTAGTGAGGTCTGCACAACGCATTACCGGGTGCAAACTACCTGCCCTCCAGGACACCTACGCCACCCGATGTCACAGGAAGCCAAAAAGATCATCAAGGACAACAACCACCCGAGCCACTGCCTGTTAACCCGCTATCATCCAGAAGGCGAGGTCAGTACAGGTGCATCAAAGCTGGGACCGAGAGACTGAAAAACAGCTTCTATCTCAAGGCCATCAGACTGTTAAACGCCATCACTAACATTGAGTGGCTGCTGCCAACATACTGACTCAACTCTAGCCACTTTAATAATGGAAAAATTTATGTAATAAATGTATCACTAGCCACTTTAAACAATGCCACTTTATATAATGTTTACATAGCCTACATTACTCATCTCATATGTTATAACTGTACGCTATACCATCTACTGCATCTTGCCATCTTGATGTAATTAAATGTATCACCAGCCACTTTAAACCATGCCACTTTATTTAATGTTTTCATACCCCACATTACTCATCTCATATGTATATACTGTACTCTATACCATCTACTGTATCTTCCTATGCCGTTCGGGCCTTCACTCATTCATATATTGTTATGTACATATTCGTATTAATTCCTTTAACTTGTGGGTATAAGGTAGTTGTTGTGAAATTGTTAGGTTAGATTACTTGTTAGATATTGCTGCATGGTCGGAACTAGAAGCAGAAGCATTTCGCTACACTCGCATTAATATCTGCTAACTATGTGTATGTGACAAATAAAATTTGATTTGATTTGAGAATACCCAGCAGCAAGAGCCACATCATTGATGTATACAGAGAAGAGAGTCGGCCTGAGAATTGAACCTGTAGCACCCCCATAGAGACTGCCAGAGGTCCGGACAACAGGCCCTCCGATTTGACACACTGAACTCTATCAGAGAAGTAGTTGGTGAACCAGGTTAGGCAGTCATTCGAGAAACCAAGGCTGTTTAATTGCCGATAAGAATGTGGTGATTGACAGAGTCGAAAGCCTTGGCCAGGTCGATGAATACGGCTGCACAGTATTGTCTATTATCGATGGCGGTTATGATATTGTTTAGTGGAGAAGGTACGGTGGGATTTTGAAATGGTCGGCAATCTGTTAACTTGGCTTTCGAGTGTCCCAGACTTTTTTGAGTTTGTGCTACAGGATGCAAATTTCTGTTTGAAAAAGCTTGCCTTTGTTTTCCTAACTGCCTGTGTATATCGGTTCCTAACTTCCCTGAAAAATTGCATATCACGGGGGCTATTCGATGCTAATGCAGTAGCCCCGGGATGTTTTTTGTGCTAGTCAAGCGCAGTCAGGTCAGGAGTGAACCAAGGGCTATATCTGTTCCTGTTTCTACATTTTTTGAATGGAGCATGCTTATTTAAGAAAGGTGAGGAAGGCACTTTTAAAGAATAACCAGGCATCCTCTACTGACGGGATGAGGTCAATATCCTTCCAGGATACCCGGGCCAGGTCGATTAGAAAGGCCTGCTCGCTGAAGTGTTTTAGGGAACGTTTGACAGTGATGAGGGGTGGTGGTTTGACCGCAGACCAATTACGGATGCAGGTAATGAGGCAGTGATCGCTGAGATCTTGGTTGAAAACAGCAGAGGTGTATTTGGAGGGCAGGTTGGTTAGGATGATATCTATGAGGGTTTACGGATTTGGGGTTGTACCTGGTAGGTACATTGATAATTTGCGTGAGATTGAGGGCATCAAGCTTAGATTGTAGGATGGCCGGGGTGGTAAGCATGTCCCAGTTTAGGTCACCTAGCAGCACAAGCTCTGAAGATAGATGGGGGGKAATCAATTCACATATGGTGGCCAGGGCACAGCTGGGGACAGAGGGTGGTCTATAGCAAGCGGCAACAGTGAGAGACTTGTTTCTGAAAAGGTGGATTTTGAAGCTCGAATTGTTTGGGTACAGACCTGGATAGTAAGACAGAACTCTGTAGGCTATCTCTGCAGTAGATTGCAACTCCGCCCCCTTAGGCAGTTCTATCTTGGCGGAAAATGGTTAAGGGATGGACATTTCTGGGTTTTTGGTGGTCTTCCTWAGCCAGGATTCAGACACGGCTAAGATATCCGGGTTGGAAGAGTGTGCTAAAGCAGTGAATAAAACAAACTTYAGGAGGKGGCTTCTAATGTTAACATMCATGAAACCAAGGCTTTTACGGTTACAAATGAGAGCACCTGGGGAATAGGAGTGGAGCTAGGCACTGCAGGTCCTAGATTAACCTCTACATCACCAGAGGAACAGAGGAGGAGTAGGATAAGGGTACGGCTAAAGGCTATAAGAACTGGTCGTCTAGTACGTTNACATCACCAGAGGAACAGAGGAGGAGTAGGATAAGGGTACGGCTAAAGGCTATAAGAACTGGTCGTCTAGTACGTTTGGAACAGAGAGTAAAAGGTGCAGGTTTCTGGATGCGATAGAATAGATTCAAGGCATAATGTACAGACAAAGGTATGGTAGGATGTGAGTACATTGGAGGTAAACCTAGGCATTGAGTGATGATTAGAGAGATATTGTCTCTAGAAACATTTAAACCAGGTGATGTCATCGCATATGTAGGAGTTGGACTTAAATGGTTGGTTAAGGCATATTGAGCAGGGCTAGAGGCTCGACAGTGAAATAAAACAATAATCACTAACCAGAACAGTAATGGACAAGGCATATTGACATTAGGGAGATGCATGCGTAGCCGAGTGATCATAAGGGTCCAGGGAATGGTTGGGCTGGCTGGAGACYCGGAGATTCAGACAGCTAGCAGGCCGGGGCTAGCAAGCTAGCAGAAMGGCCTTAGAGGGACGTCGCGATGGAAGAAAGTCTGTTTTGCCTGCTCGTGCGGTTCCGTCGATAGACCAGTTGTGATGGATTAGTAGGGTTCCGTGTAGCAGAGGGGTCCAGTCCAATTGGCAAATGGATCTATTCAGCTAACAGTCCAATATGCTCTAGACAGCTAGCGGGCCGTGACTAGCAGGCTAGCAGATAGGCATTCAGGGGATGTCGTGACGAAGGGGCCTGTTGGGAAAAAAACCTTGGGCAGATTACGTCGGTAGTCCAGTCGTGATGGATGAGCAGGGCTTCGTGTGGTAAAAGGGGCCCAGGCCGATTGGCAAAATAGGAATAGTGGCACGAGAAATTGGCTAATGGACCTATTAACTAACAGTCCGATATACTCCAGACAGCTAGCGGGCTGTGGCTAGCAGGCTAGCAGATGGGCATTCAGGGGACGTCACGACGTAGGAGCCAGTTGAGTAACCCCCTCGAGCAGATTACGTCAGTAGTCCAGTCGTGAAGAATCGAATACCCCGTACCAGCAGTAAAAGGGGTCCAGGAGTGGCTGATGGACCTCTTCAGCTAGCCAGGAGATGGGCCTACCATGAGKWYGCTCCAGGCTAATTGATGCTTGCTTCGGGACAGAGACATCAGCCAGGAGTAGTCACTCGGATTGCAGCTAGCCAGCTGCGATGATCCAGGTGAGAAGGTTCAGAGCTTGCGGTAGGAATCCTGGGATATGGAGAGAAAATAGGTCCGGTATGCTCTGGTTTGAATCGCGTTGTACAAACTAGCGAGAGCTCTCCGAGCTAAAGGTAGCTGTTGACCGCTAGCAGTGSTTAGCTGACTACTAGCTAGTAGCTAGTTAGCTGGCTAGCTTCTGTTGGGCGATTCCGATTCAGAGGTAAATATAATATACTTTAGAAAAAGCAGATACTGTCTTTTTACAGCGTCTGGGCCCATAGGCAAAATGACCATCACCAAGCTCATAGGCAAAATGACCATCACCAAGCCCACCCAAAAGCGCATGGCAGAAGGAGGGATTAGGTGAAGGTGAATATTCCCTAATAGCCAGTATAGTAGGTAGTAGCTGGTCATATCCTATTGCACTTTGACTATATAAAATGATTTAATTGCAAMTGGTTTCAAGTACATTGTTTAGATTGGCTAACCACAGTGGCTGCATTGCAGAAGTACACTCTATAGTGCCCTTCTTGGAACACTCCCTGACCTCTCAGTTCTCCAGATAGAAGAGGCATACAAGAACTTTGACCCTCTATCTGCTGAAAAGCTTTTAGTTGACTCCCACTTTGGAAAGGTACAGGTGGGGAGCCTCCTGTCTTACCAGCTGCCTCCAATCACAAGTACTGCTCCCTTCTTCAGATGTCGAAGTCCACTAGAAGGTTCAATGAAATCTTTGTAATTTCCTAACTTTCAATAAAGATGCCGCACCAACTAATACCGCGACCGTCGTTAGCACTAACGTTAGCTAGGTACTGGTAGCTAGCGTTTTCTAGCTGAAGAGACAAAGACACAGAACGCAATCGAATTACAAAAATCCCTAAGTGAACGAATAAACTGAATTTTCAACAAGAATGATCAAAAAACACCATAGAAATATGATTATATTAATATACTGTCGTAATGATAAAACAAGTGACTTTGAGGCTAGTATGGCTACAATCAGGATGACAGGACGCGATTGGGACAGGAAGCTATGTATCGGGTAGGAAGTTGAGCGGAAGTGGGCGTTGCTACGTTGTGCAAAAGGTCTATAGGTGCCATACTTTGCGAGGCATTGGAAAAACTCTTGGACTTTGTGGTTGAATCTATGTTTGAAATTTACAGATGGACGAGAGGACCTTAAAGATCAATGCATGTGTGGGGTACATAGATGAGGTAGTCATTAAAACAATTTAAACACCTATTGCACACAGATTGAGTCCATGTAACTTATTTTTGTGACTTGTTCAGCACATTTTAACTCCTGAATTTATTTAGGCTTGCCATAACAAAGGGGTTGAAAACTTATTGACTCAAGACATTTCAGCTTTTTCATTTTTAAAGCTACATTTTTTGTGACCTGACACAATTCACAAAGAAATACGAGTTATAGATAGGTTGTCAATGAAAGCACGTCTAAGAAGTGGTATTTCTGTTCTATGTACCTCTTTCTATGCTTCCCGTTTCTAAGTTTAGTTTTTGCGTCTTTTACTTTTGGTTTTGTACACCAAATGGTACACTAATTCTCTATTAGAATTAATATTAACTATTATATAGTTGTGTGTGTATAGAGTGCATTCAGAAGGTATTCAGACCACTTGACCTTTCCCACATTTTGTTACGTTAACGCCTTATAAAATGGATTAAATAAAAATTAAATCATCTGCAATCTACACATAATACCCATAATGACAAAGCAAAACACAAGTTTTTATAAATGTTTACACATTTATAAAAATTTCAACATTGAAATACCTTATTTACATAAGTATTCAGACCCTTTGCTATGAGACTCGAAATTGAGCTCAGGTGCATCCTGTTTCCATTGATCATCGTTGAGATGTTTCTACAACTTCATTGGAGTCCACCTGTGGTAAATTCAATTGATTGGAAATTATTTTGAAAGGCACACACCTGTCTATATGATGTCCCACAGTTGACAGTGCATGTCAGAGCAAAAACAAGCCATGAGGTCGAAACAAATTGTCCGTAGAGCCCCGAGACAGGATTTTTGTCGAGGCACAGATCTGGGAACGGGTAACAAAAAATGTCTGCAGCATTGAAGGTCCCCAAGAACACAGTGGCCTCCATCATTCTTAAATGGAAGAAGTTTGGAACCACTGTAAGAAATTGTATTAGATATTGGTAACTTGTTTTAACAACTTCTCAACATTACCTATAAGTTGACACAACATACACACCCCCTCTTTCTCTTGGACATATGCTGGACACATAGGACATATACACGGCACCCACAATTCCCCTCCCCCATGACAATCACACAGACACACCCAACCCATGGTTGGACCTCAGGACAAAGAACTCTCAGGAACCAATGGAACGTGGACACCAGGCCTGATCAGGACTACCCAAGACCCAGATCGACCAATCGGAAGGCCGGACTCGCAGATCTACCTACTTTGCTTGTTGTCTATGTAGTACTGTACAATTCTGGAAACTGGTCTCTTTCCCGGACGATTCACTAGGAGTCAGACTGAAAGAGCCTTGCTGCAAGATTTTACTAAGATATCTTTACATGTGATTAAACGGCCTTATTATAAAATTATCCACCTCGTCCTATTGTCCTCCTCTTGTTCTCCTGTCAACAGTAAACGTTTTACTAACACCCCAAGACTCTTCCTAGAGCTGGTTGGGGGAGAAGGGCCTTGGTCAGGGAGGTGACCAAGAACCCGATGGACTCCAGAGTTCCTCTGTGGAAATGGGAGAAACTTCCAGAAGGACAACCATCTCTGCAGCACTCCTCAGTAAAAGGCACATGACACGCTCAGAGTTTGTCAAAAGGCACCTAAAGACTCTCAGACCATGAGAAACAAGATTTTCTGGTCTGATTAACCAAGATTTTACTCTTTGGCGTCACGTCTGGAGCATCAGGTCTGGAGGAAACCTGGCACCATCCATACTGTGGAGCATGGTGGTGGCAGCATCATGTTGTGGGGATGTTTTTAGCAGCAGGGACTGGGAGACTAGTCAGGATTGAGGGAAATATGAATGGAACAATGTACAGAGAGATCCTGACACCCAACCTGGCAGAGAAGAATGGGAGGAACTGCCCCAAATATTTGTGTGCCAAGCTTCTAGCGTCATCCCCAAGAACACTCAAGGCTGTCTCCCACCACCGAGGGCCTTGGTTGCCGTCGCAATGAGCCATGTCTCACCATTCCACATGGCATGGCAAAAGAGCACAATGTTTGTGTGTGTGTGTGTGTGTGTTGTGTGTGTGTAGTACAGTGATTGACACATGGACGCATCTTAAGTATCCTGCCTCTGAAATATGCACTATGCAGAAATCGCTCTGCCATTTCCTGGTTGCTAAAAATCTAATAGTTAATAATAATTATAATAGAGATTCATTGTACCATCTAAACTGCTGTGAAAATAATTTTCCATAACCAAAAGTATTGTATTTTCAGCTGTTTGAAGCTGGTGTACAATCCAAAAGTAAAAGACTAAACTAAACTTATAAATGGAAGCACAGAAATAGTGCACATAGAACAGATCTACAGCTTCTTAGACTTGCTTCAAAGAGATGACATATCTGTAACACACAATTTCTATGTGAATTTGGTCCGGTTGCCCATAAAGTGACACATTGCAGCTTTAATGTCTGATTGCTTCCAACTTGCTGCATTACAAGAGGAAAAAAAGAGAGATGGCTTGATGGAAGGAGTCAGGTCTGGGTCTGCTGAGTGTAAATGAGCAGAACAGATGTGGCCCAGAGGGCCAAGAGAGAAATGGAGAAAGAGAGAGGGAGGGTGAGAGGGAGAGAAACAGAACGGCGGAAGAGAGCAGAGGGTGAAAAAAGGGAGAAACAGAGAGGAGCCCAGTCGGATTCCCCATTCACACACTAACAGCTTTGTTCACCTCAGTCAGGACCAACTCCCCTTTCCTATCTCCTCCCCTCCTCTCCCTCCCACCCTCCTCTTCTCACCCCCCCCCCCCCCTCCTCCCAGTCTCTTTGATCTAAGGACAGTGCACAGGAAACAAGGCTAGAATCAATTCCTCCATGCATTACGCCAGGAATGTGTGACCCCCTCCCCCCACGCTCACCTCCTCCTTCCTCTTCTCTTGTCTACTTCTTTCTTTTTCTCTCAGTTTCTCCTCTCCCAGCGCCCTGTGCACCCGGTGCCCCCTTCACCCCTTGGCTTGGCAGGAAGCTGTGTCCATGTGTCTGTGTATGGGGTTTACCTTTGTACAGTGAGCTGGAGCACAGGGACACATCTTGTCTGTACCTTTGTTTGTGTAGTACTGATCTGAAATCCGTGTGTTGGAGCAACATGGTAGATTTAGTTGATCTGTGTCTGTCTCCATGATCCTGGATAGTCTTTCACAAAGTGAGTGAGTAAGGAGTCCATGTGTGCCTGTGAGTAACGTTGTGCTATAGAGTGTGATTCTCTACTATGGCCGATGGGAAATACATTTAATAATAAATGAATATAGTACATACAGTTGGATAGGAAGTTTACATACACCTTAGCCAATTACATTTAAACATAGTTTTTCACAAATCCTTACATTTAATCCAGTAAAAATACCCCGTCTTAGGATCACCACTTTATTTTAAGAATGTGTGAAATAATAGCAGAGAATGATTTATTTAGCTTTTATTTATTTCATGACATTCCCAGTGGGTCAGAAGTTTACATACACTCAATTAGTATTTGGTAGCATGCCTTTAAATTGTTTAACTTGGGTCAAACGTTTCGGTAGCCTTCCACAAGCTTCCAACAATAAATCGGTGAATTTGGCCCATTCTTCCTGCAGAGGCGGTGTAACTGAGTCAGGTTTGTAGGCCTCCTTGCTCGCACACGCTTTTTCAGTTCTGCCCACAAATGCTCTATAGGATTGAGGTCATGGTTTGTGATGCCACTCCAATTCCTTGATTTGTTGTCCTTAAGCCATTTTGCCACTATGCTTGGGGTCATTGTCCATTTGGAAGACCCATTTGCGACCAAGCTTAAACTTCCTGACTGATGTCTTTAGATGTTGCTTCAATATATGCACATAATTTTCCTCCTCATGATGCCATCTTTTTTGTGAAGTGCACCAGTCCCTCCTGCAGCAAAGCACCCCCACAACATGATGCTGCCACCCTGTACTTCACAGTTGGGATGGTGTTCTTCGCTTGCAAGCCTCCCCCTTTTTCCTCCAAACATAATGATGGTCATTATCGCCAAACAGTTCTATTTTGTTTTCATCAGACCAGAGGACATTTCTCCAAAAAGTACGAGCTTTGTCCCCATGTGCAGCCAAGTTCTTTTGCTGTTGTTCTGGGATTGATTTGCACTTTTCATCCAAAGTACGTTCATCTCTAGGAGACAGAACGCGTCTCCTCATGAAGCGGTATGACGGCTATGTGGTCCCATGGTGTTTATACTTGCGTACTATTGTTTGTACAGATGAACGTGTTACCTTCAGGCATTTGGAAATTGCTCCCAAGAATGAACCAGACTTGTGGAGGTCTTTTTTTTCTTCTTAGGTCTTGGCTGATTTCTTTTGATTTTCCCATGATGTCAAGCAAAGTGGCACTGAGTTTGAAGGTAAGCCTTGAAATACATCCACAGGTACACCTCCAATTGACTCAAATTATMTCAATTAGCCCATCAAAAGCTTCTAAAGCCATGACATCATTTTCTGGAATTTTTAGCTGTTTAAAGGCACAGTCAACTTAGTGTATGTAAACMTCTGACCCACTGGAATTGTGAAACAGTGAATTATAAGTTAAATAATCTGTCRGTYAACAYTTGTTGGAAAAAMMACTTGTGTCATGTACAAAGTAGATGTCCTAACCGACTTGCCAAAACTACAGTTTGTTCACAAGAAATTTGTGGAGTGGTTGAAAAACGAGTTTTAATGACTCCAACCTAAGTGTATGTAAACATCCGACTTCAACTGTAAAAGCGGTGAAACTAAGATATATATTTTTGTCCTATCATGTTGGAACGGTGCCTAACCCTACCTACCCTATACACCCACCTGAGCATCCTACCCACTAATGAGACATCCTTACCCATTTGATAGGCCTACTGCAAGTAGCCTACATAGCCAGACAGAAAGATCAATGCTGTCAGAGACCCACTAAAGCAGCACCTTTCCCTCTTCAGTCAGACTGCCAGAGTTGGTCCAACTAAGCCAAAGCCACCACATGGCTGAACATAATATACAAGAAAATTCTCAAAGCTGCTAAGAGAACCTTGATGACCACAGTACCTAGACGGTGGGAATTCTGGTTGAGTACTCCCACCTAGGTAGTGGCAGTCCTGGCAACACTGGTTGCAGTAACCCATGAGGGGAGGGTAGCACCCGGAAAATCAGAGAAGTTGGCAGAATACCATGGCAAAATCATAATGGTCTCACTGCAGAGAGGTGGCGTGGAATTAGGGTCTCCACGGGGGACCAGCATGTGTGTTGTAGGGAAGGGTGGTATCTGAGCTCCATCAGCCAGTACTAGACATTGGGTAATCAAATCTTCTCATTCCTGCTCAATTTGGCGCTCCTGTTGAGCAGCTGCAATCGTATATGCATTCATACAGCTAGTCTACTCTTGAGCTGGAATGGAACAACTGATGAACAACTGAGCTTGTGGTCGGATGCTTGAGGATGTGTGTGTGTTTGTGTATGTGTGTGTGCATGGGTGGAATGGGAGCGGTGTAGATGTGTTTATGTGGATGGGGCGTGTGGCGTGTGGRTTTATGCATCCCACAGTCGTTGCTACTGTATGAGGTAATGATGTAATATAAAATAAATAATATCTGCTTATCTAAATGTCTATTTTCTACTACCGGTACTTGTTAAAGTTAACAATCCTTCATAGAAAGGATTGTTAACATACATTATTACTCATATTATTTGTCAATTGTATGCTGGAAAAAAAGGAAATAATTATATACAGTGCCTTTGGAAAGTATTCAAACCCCTTAACTTTTTTCACATTTTGTTACTTTACAGCCTTATTCTAAAATGGATATAAAAAAAAATCCTCAACAATCTACACACAATACTCCATAATGACAAAGCAAAAACAGGTTTGTAGAAATTTTTTATAAAACACAAAAGACAGAAATACCTTATTCACATAACTATTCAGACCCTTTTCTATGAGACTTGAAATTGAACTCAGGTGCATCCTGTTTCCATTAATCATCCTTGAGATGTTTCTATAACTTGATTGGAGTCTACCTGTGCTAAATTAAATTGATTGGACATGATTTGGAAAGMCACACAGATCAGACCAAAAACCAAGCCATGAGGTTGACGGAATTGTCTGTAGAGCTCCYAGACAGGATTGTGTCGAGGTACAGATCTGGGGAAGGGTACCAAAACATTTCTGAAGCATTGAAGGTCCCCAAGAACACATTGGCCATCTCCATCATTCTTAAATGGAAGAAGTTTGGAACCACCAAGACTCTTCCTAGAGCTGGCCGCCCYGTCAAACTGAGCAATCGAGGGAGAAGGGCCTTGGTCAGGGAGGTGACCAAGAACCCGATGGTCACTCTGACAGAGCTCTAGAGTTCCTCTGTGGAGATGGCAGAACCTTCCAGAAAGACTACCATCTCTGCAGCACTCCAACAATCATTCCTTTATGGTAGAGTGGCCAGTCGGAAGCCACTCCTCAGCATTAGGCACATGACACGCTTGGACGCTTGGTGACAAAAGGCACCTAAAGACTCTTAGACTATGAGAAACKAGATTATCTGGTCTGATGAAACCAAGATGGAACACTTTGCCRTGAATGCCAAGCGTCACGTCTGGAGGAAACCTGGCACCATCGCCTATGGGGATGTTTAGGTATGGATACATATATTGCCATATGTATACGGCAAGGAAAGTGGTAAGTATCTAAAAAAATAACCCAATTGGTGATTTGAGTATAGCTAGATATAATAGGAAAAGGAAAAGAAGAGCAGTTTTTACATGGTTAAAGGAGAGTTAATACCATATTTATTGTTTACAGGAAACTCATTCAGTTTATTCTGATGAAATGGCTGGTAAAATCTATTTCTGTCATGGGCTAAGGAATTCAAAAGGTGTTATTTATTTTTTATTGAACTTTTTTTTAACAAGGCAAGTCGGTTAAGAACAAATTCTTATTTACAATGACGGCCTACTCCGGCCAAACTCGGACGACGCTGGGCCAATTGTGCGCCGCCGTATGGGACTCCCAATCACGGCCGGATGTGATGCATCCMGTTATGACCCTATTCAAAAACAATCTAGATCTTGAGTTAGGGTTTGGCGTCTGGAAGGACACATAGTCCCATCGTCCTGGCCAAACATGGTTGATTCACGATTGTATTGTCTGTATCGCGTTGAGCACAGAGGGGTCAATTGGCAGGAAGATCGCAATATAAATTACACATTAGTTAAACCAGAAATGTGATTTGGTGCATAATGTCATTCTTCTTATTTAAATTCTTACAAAAGGCACAAACAATCTCATTGACTCATTGTTCACAAAACAGTGTTAGGTCTAGTTATTTTTTGTAATCTAYTCTAGGCTGTAGAATGACTTTCAACTTGGTAGGGCTATGTTTCTCTTGTCCATAAAAATACTCACAAATCATAGCCCACCTTTAAAAAACGAATATTATGGCTTTATCAAYTGTAGGTATAACCATCAATATAACTAAGACAGACTTTCCACAAGGACGGGGTCTTTCATTCCTGTGGCTGTCCTCGTGAGAGCCAGTTTCATTGTAGCGCTTGATGGTTTTTGTGTCTGCACTTGAAGAAACTTTCAACATTCTTGAAATGTTCCATATTGACTGACCTTCATGTCTTATAGTAATGATGGACTGTTGTTTCTCTTTGCTTATTTGAGCTGTTCTTGCCATAATATGGACTTGGTCTTTTACTAAATAGTGCTATCTTCTGTATACCACCCCTACCTTGTCACAACACAACTGATTGTTTCAAACGCATTAAGAAGGAAAGAAATTTCACAAATTATCTTTTGACAAYGCACACCTGTTAATTGAAATGCATTCCAGGTGACTACCTCATGAAGCTGGTTGAGAGAATGCCAAGAGTGTGCAAAGCTGTCATCAAGGCAAAGGGTGGCTAAAAAACCCTTGAATGAGTAGGTGTCCAAACTTTTGACTGGTACTGTATATCGCTGTGCAAATGTAGCCTGTCATTACAGGTGATGCATTTTCAAAACGCAAGATACAAAAATGAACTGCATTTTATACCTGCATTTTGAGCTGAAAGTTTTTCATGTCAATATCAKCTAAGGACATCATTTCACATTGTCACTTCTCTGGAGTCCAGAGCAAGCAGGATCATACGGCCTACCTGTATGCAGCGGGGGTTACAGGATAGGATGGAAAGCAGCCGTTTTCCCCCTCACAAATATCGTAATTAATTTGCCAGAATATGTTACATCTTCATCCCATATGTATTGAAGGTACAGTAGTGCAATGTTACAGCTATCTTTAGACATACGTATAGCCAGTACCACGACTGAGGTATGCAAATTATAACCTACTCAAACTAGGCCCATCTGAAATATGAAAATGATAAATTAAATCACCAGGCAAAGATGTTCTGGTAAAGATGAATCCGTAGCAGAATGCTAAATTGTATTTTATATGGACAATATTAATGTAGGTAGGCGATTCTGTTTTTGCCCGGAAAGAGCTTTCTGGTCACTAGTCTGGAAAGGTGCGCCTGCCTTTTCGAGCCAATGCTGATGTCTGTTCATTGGTCAAACGTCAAGATGCTCCACTTTTCAGTTCTGAAGCACAGATAACAAGAATTTGGTGCAATGCCATAGGCCAATTTTTGTAACTAGATCGAATAAGCAAATTAATAAATATAACATTTAAATGGTAGACAATATGTATGTAAGAAGGTGCCGGAGAGGATGGCTGCCGTTTCATGGGCTCGTAACCAACCGTGCTATTTATTTATTTTTGTTGCTTTTCTTTAACTTATTTTGTACATAATGTTGCTGCTACCGTCTCTTAGGACTGAAAAGAGCTCCAGACACCCGAACAGGCCCTCTTTCCCATCATTCGCAGGAGAAAGAGAGACGGAAAAGAGATTGCGGAAAGAGATCTGGGTGCCTTGTGAGGATCCACCYACGAGTGGCTAATCTSCCCTTGCCCTCCGTACTCATACTACACCGGCTCCAARGCTCGTCGGATGTGGWWGGGATTGCAAACTATTACAGACTACAAAGGGAAGCACAGCCGAGAGCTGCCCAGTGACATGAGCCTACCAGACGAGCTAAATTACTTCTATGCTTGCTTTCGAGGCAAGTAACACTGAAACATGCATGAGAGCACCAGCGGTTCTGGACGACTGTGTGATCACGCTCTCCGCAGCCGATATGTGTAAGACCTTAGAACATGTCAACATTCACAAGGCCGTAGGGCCAGACGGATTACCAGGACGTGTACTCCGAGCATGCGCTGACCAACTGGCAAGTGTCTTCACTGACATTTTCATRCTCTCCCTGTCTGAGTCTGTAATACCAACATGTTTCAAGAAGACCACCACAGTCCTTSTGCCCAAGAACACTAAAGTAACCTGCCTAAATGATTACCGACCCGTAGCATTCACGTCTGTAGCCAGGAAGTGCTTTGAAAGGCTGGTCATGGCTCACATCAACACCATTATCCCAGAAACCCTAGACTCACTCCAATTTGCATACCGCCCCAACAGATCCACAGATGATGCAATCTCTATTGCACGCCCACACTGCCCTTTCACACCTATGTAAGAATGCTATTCATTGACTACAGCTCAGCGTCAACACCCATAGTGCCCTCAAAGCTCATCACTAAGCTAAGGACCCTGGGACTAAACACCCCCTCTGCAACTGGATCCTGGACTTCCTGACGGGCTGCCCCCATATGGTAAGGGTAAGTAACAAAACATCCGCCACACTATCCTTAACATGGGGCCCCTCGGGGTGCATGCTCAGTCCCCTCCTGTACTCCCTGTTCACTCATGACTGCACGGCCAGGCACGACTCCAACACTATCATTAAGTTTACAGATGACACAACAGTGGTAGGCCTGATCCACCAACAACGACGGACCAACAAACTAATATCGTCCAAGCACACCAAGACAGTCGTGAAGAGGGCACGATAAAAACTATTCCCCCTCAGGAGACTAAAAAGATTGTCATGGGTCCTCAGATCCTCAAAAAAGTTCTACAGCCGCCACCATCAAGATCATCCTGACTGCATCACTGCCTGGTATGGCAACTGCCCTGCCTCCGACAGGAAGGCACTCCAGAGGGTAGTGCGTACGGCCCAGTACATCACTGGGGCCAAGCTTCCTGCCGTCCAGGACCTCTATATCAGGCTGTGTCAGTGGAAGGCCCTAAAAAATGTCAGACTCCAGCCACCCTAGTCATAGACTGTTCTCTCTGCTACCGCAGTGCCAAGTCTAGGTCCAAGAGGCTTCTAAAACAACTTAACACTACTGAACTTCTAATCAAATGGCTACCCAGACTAAACGCCGAGTGTGCGTTTCACTAGCCAATCTGTTTTTTTGCAAGTACGATGTTGTCAAAACGTTACAAAACCTGGCAGATAATTTCAAGTAATCGATCTCAAATCAACGTCGAGTCCAAAGTCTGATGCTCCAAGTCAAGTGTGAAGTTATTTTATTTTCTATCAAGTCGAGTCTCAAGTCATCAAACTTCTGACTCGAGCTTACATTTTGTTCCAATTWGTTGTACATTGTGTTTTTTATAGCTCGACCTGTCCAGCACAGAAACATACAGTAGACAAAAGGTGCATCCCAAATATGCCCGTTCTCTTATCCTTTCCCCTCTATCCACCACTAATATAGAAGTTGAGATGTGTAGCTACMAGCTAAGTAAGCAAAATAATGCTTATCTATCCTGTATCTCAGTCGTCTAGAGAACAAAATGAGCGAAGGAAGGAAGGTTGTTGAAGGCAGAGTTTTGTGGCCGCAGCCCAATGACCACAAGCTGCATAAAGTTGTTAACAGATGGACCAGTCTGAGAATGACACACACCAGTTTATCTAATAAAGGAGGATCATTTACCTTGCTATTTAACTTTCCCAGATATTCACAACTTCTCTAAAGAGAAGCTTGAAGTAGTTTAACTGACTATATACTCTCAGTAACTGTAAATGAGCTTTCTGTTAATGAGAAATTCACAGAAGTTTTGATGTGTGTGCATGATCAATTATTAAAGTGTGGTGGCTAATCTTATTACAACCCTGTTAGAACAGAAACCTGGGATAGGCTCAGAGAGACAGTGACTGCCTGGTGTAGACAGGACCCACAAAGTGTTGTGACACCTCTGCTCCACAGACAAGGCCAGGGTTCAGGCACTCATGGCCTGTTTTTCCAGGGCTTTGTGTGTTGGAAGCCCATCTCCGGTGCAGGGAGGGAGGGAAGGAGGGGTAAGAGAGAGAGGGGGGAAAAATGGACTTCCCAGAGAGAGGTTCAAAGGGACTCTGCTCTGGCATGATTGGTTTGTTGTCATTTGATCCCTGAGTTGTTTTTCTTGTTCTTTTTCTCCTCTTTTGAGAAAGAGAGACATGAACATGAAGCCATAGCCAGCCCCTTTCACAATCTAGCCTTTTTTCTCTTTATCAGGTTGTATGAACCATTCCGAGGGGCTTTGTTCAAGCCTTAGCTTACTAAAGTATACATTACATACATGTAGACCCCTTACTATTACTGGTACTGTAGATGATCCAGGTGAAAGCTATAATCCCTTATTGATGCATTCTCCGACCATGTTCTCTTGAGTACGTTACCTAAAACGAATATTATGCAAGGTAGATGTACATTTTTGCGGGTAGCTACCGATTCTTAATGAATAGCTAGCTAGCCATTTAGCCCTATTGACTTACTATGGACTTACTATGGACTTACTATGGCCATTCACTGAACAGTCTTCCAGCCCGGACAACAACAGCAATAGAGATTAAACAAGATATACACAAAGCAACCGTTTTACTTCATAACTATCAGCTAGCTATATGTGAATGGTAATAATGTAGCTAACCAGATAGATTAACATGAAAAAAATTACTTTAAACCAATATTATGCAATACAGATGCAAATTCTTTGTGGGTAGCTAGCTGACAATTATTTGTGGCTATCTGGCTAACTAACACTACTAGTAGCTGTCCCTATTGATGTATTATGTGCTTGTGATCTATGGTACATAGGCAGCTATACATGCCAAAATTAACACAGCATGTATGGATTGTCCATCACCCAAAGGAGTGGGCAAAATGGGGATGCAACTCAATATTTGGAAGGTGTTCCTAATGRTTTGTACACTCAGTGTATATAATACTCCACTCATGAGGTGTGGAGAAGCCATATACAAAATAAACATGTCTACTCCTGGACTAACTCCCTGTCAAAGAGACTCATTAGAGGGTTTGGCAGGAGGCCCTGGGCCAATGGGAGGTCAAGGGTGAAGAGCTGAGGGCTTAGGGGGAGTGAGAGCGAAGTTACAGACATGAAGATACAACTTGAACCAAACCAAAATGCATGAAACGCATATCCAACACAGCTGTTTGGTCGGGAAAAACGCATTTCTACGTTTTTATTGGTTGAAGGATAGTCTTTGCAATTTTTCTGATGGACAGCACAACACAAGTTTCTCCCCCAATACACTCCTGTATTTGAAATCCATTGGGGTGCTGTGTCTTTTACACATATATTTGTCTGATTGGAAGCTATCCTTACAGTCCTCAGTAATCAACAATGTAAACGTTAACTCTCTTGCAATTGCATTCAGTACCTTTAGCCATCTCTCTACAGGTGCTACAGGGAGAATAATCCAAGAACCTCTAGAGCCTGAATAGTAGTAGTAGTTACCTGCGATCTCTCCAGAGCACAGAGAAGTTAGCTCCGCTGGTGGTAATATACATTATGCACTATGTAAACCTCCTTCGCTATGGCTGTCTGTCTGTGAATGACATAGCATATTATCCAGGGTCACTGGTTGAATTGGATTTACTGTACTCACTCAAACTATTGCTATCTCTTCCCTCTAAAAGTCTCCCAGYCTAACTAACATGCCTCCATCCCCCTATCCCCTGGTGAGTCTGCTGGGCCATGGTCTTGTAGAGCAGCACATCAAAAAAAAACTGCCACTCTGTTGTTAGCTATCAGAAGACAGTTCTGGAAGGATGCAACTATCAAGACTTTTCAATGGCCAAATTTGGTGGAAGTTCTGTAAAAACTACTCATGTTCATTTTTAAAAAGTTGTTACAAAACAATACATTTTTCATAGACTGTTCTTCACATTTTTTACTAACTACTATGGTTGTCACACCCTGATCTGTTTCACCTGTGTTTATGATTGTATCCACCCCCACCAGGTGTCACCCATCTTCCCCATTATCCCCTGTGTATTTATACCTGTGTTCTCTGTTTGCCAGTTCATTTTGTTTCAAGCCTACCAGTATTTTCCTCTCTGTTCCTGTCTCTCGATTCTTTCTGTTTTCTAGTTTTCCCGTTTTTGACCTTTTCTGCCTGCCCTGACCCTGAGCCTGCCTGCCGTCCTGTACCTTTGCCCCACTGATCTGGATTACTGACCCCTGCCTGCCCTTGAGCTGTCTTTTGCCTGCTCCGGTTGGATTAATAAACTGTTGTTAATTCGACATTGTCTGCATCTGGGAGGCAGCCTACCARGGTGGAAACCCCCACAGCACCTCAGTAACTCAGCTGTTAGCAGTGCCGTCTCATCGGTCACTCCACCTTCTCCGGAGCCCCTTCTTACCTCCCCCGGAATGGTTCAATGGAGAGCCGAGCACCTATCAGGCATTTCTAGCTCAGTGTGCCCTCGTCTTTGAGCTTCAACCCTCCTCCTTCCCCTCGGATCGCTCCAAGATASCCTACCTCATCACACTGATGTCCGTGAGGGCTCTCACCTGGGCTACTGCTGTATGGGAACAACGACGAGCTTGCTGCTCGAGAGTCACCTACGGATCTCTATTCCCTCATCTCGTTGACCATCCCTATCGATGAACGATTACGGGAACGATGGAGGGAGAGGAAATTTGATTTCGCTCCCACATCCAGGGATTCCACCTTGCCTCCGAGTCATCCCAGAAGTCCCTGATGGTCCTGTTGCCGAGAGAACGGGACCGTCCCCCGAGAGTCACCGCTGATGGCCGAGTCACCGCTTCCCAAGCCTATGCAACTAGGCAGAACTGGGTTGTCACCAGCGTAACGGCAAAACGAAGAGTTGTCTGTATTGCGGGACTCGTGGTCATTTTGTMTCCTCTTGTCCTTTAAAAAAGACCAGGCTCACCGGTAGGAGTACTCTGGTGGGCCATATAGAGAATTTTTCTGCTTCGCTTGCTCGCACTCTTTTCATGCCATTCTGCTGTGGGAAACCAGTCTAAATCTCTTCACGTCCTCATTAACTCTGGGGCCGATGAGAGCTTTTTTGGATGCTACCCTGGCTTCCGTGTTGAACATCCTTACTCAGCCCCTCTCCATTCCCATGGATGTTAGAGTGCCGGACGGGTGCTCTATATGCCCGGTCACTCATAATACCACTCCCATCWTCCTTCGGGTGTCAGGGAATCACAGATTGAATCACATATTCAATTTCTGCTCATCAAGTCTCCTCAGATTCCTGTGGTTTTGGGATTCTCCTGGCTCCTGCTACACAATCCCCTCATCTACTGGTCTACGGATGCCATCATGGGCTGGAGTCCATTCTGCCACGCCCATTGTCTGAAGTCAGTGCAACCTGCCCCGGGACGTCTTCACCAGGACCTCAGGGGGGTGGGGGGTGTCCGGCAAGGGCAAGGCTACTTCGCTTCTGCCGCCCTGACCCTATGACTGCGGAATTGACCTTCTCCCTAGCACCACGCCGCCCCAGGGACGTCTGTACTCTCTTTTGGGATCGGAGACCAAAGCTATGGAGACCTACATTGTGGACTCCCTAGCTGCAGGATTTATCCTTCCCTTTTTCTCTCCCGTCCCTTTTTCTCTGCGCCCATGCATTGACTACCGGGGACTCAATGACATTACTGTTAAGAACTGTTACCCGCTACCACTAATTTCCTCGGCCTTCAAGTTGTTCCAGGGGGCCACTGTGTTTTCCAAGCTGGGTCTATGGAACGCCTACCACCTTGTGTGGATTCGAGAGGGGGACGATTGGAAGACCGCCTTCAACATGGCCAGCGGCCACTACGAGTATCTGGTCATGCCTTTTGGCCTCACCAACGCCCCTGCTGTGTTCCAGGCTCTGGTAAATTATGTTCTCTGCAGCATGTCAATTTGTAAGTCGCTCTGGATAAGAGCGTCTGCTAAATGACTTAAATGTAAATGTAAAATGTTGAACCGGTTCGTCTTCGTCTACATTGATGACATCCTCGTCTTCTCCCGCTCCCCCCAAGAATACGTGCTCCATGTCTGGCAGGTTCTTCAACGCCTTCTGTAGAATCAGCTGTTTGTGAAGGCAGAGAAGTGCAAGTTCCATCGCTTCCCCTATCCCCTTTTTGGGTTACATCATCACTGCCCCAAGTGTCCAGATGGATCACGGGAAGGTCAGAGCGGTGGTGGATTGGCCTCAGCCTGCATCCAGGGTGCAGCTGCAACATTTCCTGGGGTTTGCCAACTTTTATCACCGCTTTATCCGGGGTTACAGCACCCTGGCTTCCCCCATATCTTCACTCACCTCTACCAAGATTCCGCTCACGTGGTCCTCTGCCGCTGACCGGACGTTCCGGCACCTCAAACACCACTTCACCACTGCTCCTATCTTGGTGCTTGCTTCGGATGTCAGAGTGGGGGTTGTCCTGTCCCAACGTTCTGCCCTGGACCTTAAGCTGCATCCCTGCGCATCCCTTCCCATCTCGTGCCTGGTGACGGCACACAGCTGGGGTATAGGAAAACAGGTCTGGGAGGCGCAGCGGTCCCAGCCGAACCCTGGGGGAGGCCCAGATACCCAAATGTTTGTGCCTGACGCTGTCCACTCCGTGGTCCTGGAGTGGGCCCATTCCTCCAGATCTTGCCTGCCACCCGGGCTCCCGTCGTACCCTGGCCTTCGTGCGACACTGCTTTTGGTGGCCTAATATGGTCCCGGATGTCGCCACATTTGTCGTCGCCTGCACGGTCTGTGCTCAGAACAAGACTCCTCTGCAAGCTCCGACTGGTCTTCTGCAACCACTGCCTGCCCATCACCGTCCCTGGTCCCATATGTCCCTGCATTTCATCATGGGTCTCCCCCCGTCTGAGGGCAACACTGCCATCCTGACTGTGGTCAACCGGTTTTCCAAAGCCGCCATTCATTCCTCTCCCCAAAACTACCCTCGGCCAAGGAGACCATGAACTGCCCGTGGACATGGTCTTCGACCGGGGTCCTCAGTTCTCGTCCTGGTTCTGGAAGGCGTTCCTCACTGGGTCGTCGAACAGCCTGTCCTCTGGGTTCCACCCCAAGTCCAATAGCCAGTCGGAGCAAGCCAACCAGGACCTCGAGACTCTGCGCTGCCTGGTCTTCGCCAACCACACCACCTGGAGCCAGCAGCTTCTGTGGGTGGAATATGCCCGCAACACCATTCCCTGCTCTGCCATGGGCCTATCTCCATTTGAGTGTTCCCTGGGGTATCAGCCCCCGCTCTTCCCCGAGCAGGAAGAAGAGGTCGGCATACCTTCTGCCCAGATGTTTTTCCGCCACTGTCCTCGTACCTGGAGGAGAGCCCGGCCGGCCCCTCCTCAAGACCACCTCCAGGTATTGACAACAAGCGGATTGCCTGCTCCCCGGTATCTTCTCGTGCAGAAGGTATGGCTATCCATCGAGATCTGCCCCTCCAGGTGGAATCCCACAAACTCTCCCCCTGGATTATTGGCTCGTTTGCCATCTCCAAAATGATTAGCCCCTCTGCTGTTCGTTTTTTTTTGCTGGATTACCCATCGTATACATCCCACCTTTCATGTGTCAAGAGTTAAACCCATGTCTCACAGCCCTTTGTCTCCTGTTTCCAGGCCCACCCCTCTCCCACGTCTCAWCGACGGCCGACCAGCGTACATGGTAAGACGCCTCCTGAAGGTTCGACCTCAGGGCAGGGGATTCCAGTACCTGGTTTACTGGGAGGGTTATGGCCCGGAGGAGAGGTGCTGGGTCTCCACTAGGAACATRCTGGACCCAGGCCTCATCTCTGAGTTCCAGCATCGGCACCTCYCTCAACCAGGTATGCGCCCAGGTAGGACACCAGGTGGCATCCCTAGATGGGTGGGTARTGTTACGCCCTGATCTGTTTCACCTGTCCTTGTGCTTGTCCTCACCCCCTCCAGGTGTCACCCATTTTCCCCATTATCCCTTGTGTATTTATACCASTGTTTTCTGTCACCAGTTCGTCTTGTTTGTTCAAGCTTACCAGCATTTTGTCTCAGTTCCTGTTTTTCCCTAGTCTCTCTTTTTCTCATCCTCCTGGTTTTTGACCTTTGCCTGACCTGACCCTGTACCCGCCCTCCTGACCACTGCCTGTCTCTGACCCTGAGCCTGCCTGCCGTCCTGTACCTTGGCCTCTGCTCTGGATTATCGACCCCTGCATGCCTTGACCTGTCGTTTGCCTGCCCCTGTGGTTACAATTAACATCGTTACTTCACACAGTCTGCACTCAAGATTGTAATCACTGCCAAAGTTGCTTCAACAAAGTACTGAGTAAAGGGTCTGAATACTTATATAAATTTGATATTTCCGTTTTTTTATGTATATATTAGCAAAAAAAATACAAATCTCCATCAATRTACACACAATACCCAAGAATGACAAAGCAAAAACAGATTTTTATAATCAATTTTAGAATAAGGCTGTAACCTTATAACCAWTTTTMTTTTGAAAAAGTCAATGGACCTGAATACTTTCACTGTATATAAGACACTGTATTTAAGACAGTATATCCCAGACAAGCCTGAAGAATAGAACAAATWAATMAATTTGTCTAAGTCAGTTCTTGTGTCTGTAGCAGTTTGTATGAATGAGTGGTTAAATGGCTACGAGACAGAGATAAGGAGACACTTMCTGTAATGTCGGGTAAGGTACCAATGAAGGCCCCAGTATTCAGTCAGGCAGCTGGAAGCAGATGTGTCGCCATCCAGGCCCATGTCACAGCATGCAGAGGCCTGATGGGGAGATGACAATAAATACCTGATATACCTTCATCACCAAAGCCGTGTTTGCATTTACTGCATMTTGCTGAACAATCCAACCATTTTGTTAGTGCCATTGATATAAACGGGCAATTCACATACATCATCCAGTTCATACGCATTGACTGTAGTGTCCTGTGGTAGTCTGGAAACATTCTGCTTTCTAGTGATCTTACTCCCTCTCCACCTGAAATGCAATAACAARAAAAACATGAATAACAATAAGCATAATCAGTCAGTAGTATGGCTAACTAGGCTAATTCAAAACTCATGCACAAGCCTATTCAGACACATTATACCAAAACAATACAGCCTATTTTCAGGAGGGGCATATTTCTTGCCATCCTTTTCAGTCACCAATTAATCAATAAACGGGCAGTGTAACGAAGTAGTTTGACAAAATTGTTCAAAATTCAGTAGCAAGTCTTTAAAAAATAACTAGCAAATATATCGTTTTTATTTCCTAGAAAACTAACAGCAGTTTCAATTCAGGCACATGTTGACAGCTAACTAATGYCATTCATGTTGACTTCATCAGTCAGATGGTTAACTAGCAAATATATTTGTTTTCCCCTCACATCTAAACCTGGCTAAAGAAGCCAGCCAGCTGATAGTAAAGCTAGGATGAATGTCAGAAGCCAGCTAGCTAGCTAAAATTAGCTGCTTTTATTTTCATCTGAAATGTACCATTATATTTCACATGTTAAACAAACTACTGTAATATGTTTTCACCCCCAAAAAATCACTGTACACGTAAAATAGATGATTCTTCTTCTATGATATCATGGCGGTTCYCAAACAATCGTTTAAGTGCATGCCGCCACCTACTGTGCTGGAATGTACGATCAATCATGATTTGCCCAATTCTGTACTACCATGAAAATAAAATTCAAAACCAAATAAACCCCTAACTTATACCACACCCTCCCCCAAAAACCCTTCCCCAACCCCAATAAACTTGATCTATATCATGCTGAAACACTACACCCAGCATGTCAACAATCATTTCAATAGTAACATCTGTTACCCCCAGTATCTCTTTTGCAGTTTCAACAATAACCTTCAACTTGGCATTTCTGCTTTTCACATGCCGAGTCGTTTTGTTAACCCACCTCTTTCTCTACGGTATTAGTTAGTCGGACAGAGTGTAAGTGAGGCCCTGTGGTCTCATCAAACACTATCACCGTTTTCCACTCCAACACATCACTACTCTATGCTTCATACCTTTGCCCTCTTTATGCTTTCTTTACTAYACGCTCAACTGCTTTCTGTATCATGATCTCMCTTCTTCCTATGTCTTTCCACTACCGGCCATTCTGGCCCTTGAAAAATAGATGATTACCTTCAAGTAGATTGTTTTATTCTGGTACTTCATTCTAAGTAACATTAATAACATTATTTTGTAYAAATGTCTTCTCCTCTTCAAGCTACTTGATTTGATTGATMGAACAATCCAGCCAATAGCTGCAYCAATAGGCGGCTGTGGCTGATTGTTCAGGAGTCAAAGATCCTGCCCCCAAAGCTGCTCAAACCAGTTTWTTTACTTGCAAATTTCTTTCTACATACTTACAAACCGTTCTACAAGGTTATGAATCTCTTGGTAACATGACAACAGTGGTTGATGACGTGGCAGGTGACAGAGTGGTAGACACAGCTTGACCCATGAATTAATCATAAAAATTGAGGATTAGCTGATAACTGTGGAACAAACTTTCTGGATAATATAGAGACCCTTGAACTATTTATTTTTTGATATGCTCAAAAAGAATCAGATACATTGAAGCAAACAAGAGAAGACCTCTCCTCGAGCTCAGCGAGGGAAACTGAAGGGAAGCCACCATTTAAAAATATAAATTTAACATAGAGTYTTGCTTACAAGCATGAGCGAGCTGTTAAAAAAGCTGTATCTATTGCCTGGGCTACTGGGGGAGGTTGACGCCATTAAAAACAGGAATTGATTACAGTAATAAAATTATGGAAGAAATACAAGCGGAAAATAAGATATTGAGAACTACCGTAGACTCCCTAAAAGACACTACACAGAGGCTATGGTCTGATAATAAAACAATGAAAGCCAAATTACTTGATCTAAAGTGCAGATGTATGAAAAATAATATTGTTATCATGGGAATAAAGGGGAATGAAAACAAAAACTTTCAGTCAACGGAGGGAAAAGTCAAGGTGTTCATGAAACGTWATCTCAAAATGACGGACAAACAGGTGGATACAATTGATTTTCAATGGCTTCACTGTTTCGGTGACAGAGGGGAGGGAAGGCCCCATCCGATTGTAGCTATGCTAACTAAAKATTGCCTTGTTACAACAGGGTAGGGAWTTGAAGAARACCTCGWTCTCTATTAATGAACAATTTCCCCATGAATTAGTGGAYAGACGATGTGCCCTGTACRCCACTTTCAAAAGGCTCTGAYCAGAGAAGCAGAATGTTTGTCTAGTAGTCGATAAATTGTGTGTAAACAACCAAATGTTCAAGGACTTGAAGATTACAACGTGGCGCTGAGTGATAGCTACCTCTGCAGAAGTAGTCCCCGATACACATTTGCACCGCATTACATAGTACAATTATGGATTCATTTGTAAAAATTAAATAATAATAATTTATGATGGACACTTATGTTTTTACATTTTTTATTCATGCAGTATGGAACCGTGGACTTAAAATAAGGTTGAACTTATGGTAATGCAAAATGGGTATGATGAACTTATAGTTTTTTTATTTAGGGAATATATGGACTTAAAATCAGGTTTTGATTTCGGGGAAGCCGAAGATGTTTAAGGCTGACCTTTTTTTTCCTTTTTGATTGTTTATTTAATTTGAAAATTGCACAGGTAGTACATTAAAAATACCACGTTTTTTTTGTTTTTTTTTTATATGATATGGCCTAATTGTAGAGGTCGGGAATATTATGACTTAAAAGCTGTTATAAACTTTTCAGCAAACTTAACATGTGTAAATATTTGTATGAACATAACAAGATTCAACAACTGAGACATAAACTGAACAAGTGTGACTAACAGAAATGGAATAATGTGTCTCTGAACAAAGGGGAGGTCAAAATCAGAGTAACAGTCAGTATCTGATGTGGCCACCAGCTGCATTAACTACTGCAGTGCATCTCCTCCTCATGGACTGCACCAGATTTGCCAGTTCTTGCTGTGAGATGTTACCCCACTCTTCCACCAAGGCACCTGCACAGTTCCCGGACATTTCTGGGGGGAATGGCCCTAGCCCTCACCCTCCAATCCAACAGGTCCCAGACTTGCTCAATGGGATTGAGATCCGGGCTCTTCGCTGGCCATGGCAGAACACTGACATTCCT
>NC_036866.1:42979401-42981502 GCF_002910315.2 Salvelinus sp. IW2-2015
TACAACACAGTCAAGACAAAACTAAATTGCTTATTGGGAAACACAAGCACAAACACAAAGCAAAATGCAGTGCTATCTGGCCCTAAATCGACAGTACACCGTGGCTAAATATTTGACCATGGTTACTGATCAAAACCTTTGAAAAACCTTGACAAAGTACAGGCTCAGTGAGCACAGCCTTGCCATTGAGAAGGGTAGACACAGGAAAACCTGGCTCCCTTTAGAGGAAAGACTGTGCAACCACTGCACAACAGCAGAACCTGAGACGGAGCTGCATTTCCTGACAAAATGTCAAAAATATAAAATAATTAGAGAGTGTCATTTTCCCAAATTTGGAAACCTTGTTCAAGGTAGAGAGCTGTGGGTTGGCAGCGCACTACATTGCTGCCTGCCATAAGTTGAGGGACAGTGTCTGACAGACCAATCAAGCTGCATATGTACGCTTATTGTTGAATGTATGGTTATTTTGACCCTTGGTTATTACTGTTGTCCCGTTGACAATTTTGATTTATATTGTAAATATCCAAAATAAGCTTTGGCAATATGTACATTGTTATATATATATATATATATATATATATGAGAGAGAGAGAGATCTCCTGAAATATCTCCACACTTTTATCATTCTATAGTACTCAAACACTTCCCTAAGGCGCGCAGAGACCATCCCATTAAACGGTCTGTTATCCCGCCACCTTTGACCCTGTTCCTCCTTGTTAGCCAACTTCGCCTTAGCAAACAGAAAATTCAACAAAACACATTTGGCCTTCTCCTTAATCGAATACCTGTATATCATTATAAACATCCCCAACCTCTCACACAGACATTCCAACAGAGACATTAATGGCATTAACCTGGTGCACACAGAAAACACATGAATCACAGTTTCTTTCATTACACAGAAAGGACACCCCTGCCCGAGTCCCGGATCAACCCGTACCAACCAGCTGTTAGTGTAACGGCTGTCTTCGGTGGAAGAAGGTGAGGACCAAGGTGCAGCGTGGTAAGTGTTCATGATATTTAATAAAAATCAAAACTGAACACTGAACAACAAAGAAACAACCGAAACAGTTCTATCTGGTGCAGACACACAAAGACTGAAAATAACCACCCACAAAATCCAACAGAAAACAGGCTACCTAAATATGGTTCCCAATCAGGGACAACGATTGACAGCTACCTCTGATTGAGAACCATATCAGGCCAAACACAGAAATAGAAAATCATAGAAAAACGAACATAGACAACCCACCCAACTCACGCCCTGACCATACTAAAACAAAAGACAAAACAAAGGAACTAAGGTCAGAACGTGACAGTTAGTGGCCATGGCTCCATGAAGAACCCTCCACTGGAGGTCCCCTGACCTCTTTGGTACTGGGGGTTTGTAGAGCCCCCCCCCATCTAAAACCCACCATACTCTCTGCCCCACATACCCCCTGCCACTGATGTCCCTTCACTCCGCACTTGGCAAACTTCTGACTGGTGCCTGGACTGCTCTGTCTTGAGCAGGGGAACCTTGTGCCTGCAGGATTTTATCCATGGACGTGTAGGTGTGTTACTAAATGGTTTTTCTTTGAGACATGTAGTGTTCCAGTTCAGTCTTTATGGGTGCATTGCGTACCAGGTCTTGCAGTGTAATTCTTGGGGCTGAATGCTCAATACCTATCGCTCGATGATTCAATTGATGCCAACAGGTGTAAGATCTTGCATGGAGCCCAGAATATGAGGGGTGATTGAGATCTGGCTAGCGTATGAAGTTCTAGTGCACATTTTCTAATTTATTGAGAGCTGCTAGTTATGTGTGTGCCTTCTTCACTAATGCTGCTTGCTATTGTCTCAGTGTAAGACCATCCCAGGCCTGTGCTGGCTAGGATCTACTAATTTGTTATCCGTGAATGTCCTTAACAGCAGCTCTGGTCGTTGTGGGCCATAGTGTGTAGAGGTTCTGGTGCGTGTTGTGTTTGTTGTGGTGTGTGGACGAGGTCGTCTTTATCAGGTATATGAGGTATAAACCTTGACAGGTGTCATAGAGTGAATACACAGGTAATTCAGTGGGAATAAGGAGGGCTCTTTTATAATAGAAAAAACTAACCAGTGT